>NW_028227256.1:129137631-129315131 GCF_978045245.1 Mus caroli
TAACCGGCCAGTTCATCCAGTTCCCATGCCTGGCTGAAGGAATCTGGTTTGGCCATAGACGACATCACTCAAGGTCATTCTAGAAATGAGTGAACAAATAACGTAGCCATGATGAACTTTCTTCAACACAACATGGCTGCTCTCCCTCAAGTACCACGCCACCCTTCTCCGTACACACGCTGTCTCATCCTGCAGTCCCTCTGAGCTCCCGAGCTCTGGGAAGCCTGCTGCTTGAGTTCTGCTTGTGCCCACCCCTCATCTCAGTAGTGGAGCATGGGAAGGCCTGTGAGAATCCAGGGTCATATATCTGTGGCCTGTCAGGTTTCTGGCTTCAGAAGCTTTAAAAAGGGGGTGATTAAGTTCCCAGTGGGATCTTTCTGGTGAGGGTTAGAAAGCCTGTCTGCATTCCCAGAAGTCCCTTCTCCTTCCTTCCTGAATACTGAGCATGTCATCTTTAGACTACAGTGATGGCCTGCGGTTGGCTAAAGGACCTGTGGTTGGCGCCCAGATATATTCGCAAAAGCTTTGCTTCGATGAAACCCAGAGATGTGGGAGTTTGTGTGGGCTTGCCCCTGGAGTCCACCTACAGGAAATTGCTTTTGACACATATCTACAGGCACACACAGACTTCAGAGAGTGATAATATTTCTCTCCCCCCATGTGGACTGTACGCAGGAGTTTCCAGATGACCTCAGAGGAAGCAGATAACCTGAACTCAGAGACAAGTTACTGGGCCTGGATGTTCCCGCTCGCCTGAGAAGGGGTCTGGGGAGACTTGTTAATGCTATATGCTTCTGTGGTTCTTAAGGCTGGCAAGCAGACTGGGCCTCTCCAGATCCAGCACAGAGAAAGAAAAATAGATATCGAAGATGACATTCAGAACCAAGTGTCAAGCCATTATCACTGTCCTCCTCCTCATACTGCATGCTTTATACTTGAAACAGATTAGGCCATCCCCAAAGGCAAGGTTTGGCCCCTTTCTCTCTGGCTTTCTCTCCAGGTCTTATCCACGTCACCGAGGTGGACAAAGCTCTGAAAATAGGCAGTGCTGGGTTTGCCTGCATCTCTTGAATAGAGTTCTACCCTCGGGTGTCATCTTTGTTTCTTGCCCATGAGCTAGACTCAAGCTTGTCAAGAAATAAATCAAATACATCCAAAAGCTTGGGATCCCCAAGCAGGTCAGAGTCCAGCTACCTGTTCTGCTTGGTCAGCTGTCCAGATGCATGGCTTCTCACGGAAACACAATGGCCTGGGTGCTCACTCAGACATCCTGCCTGAGTGAGCCTGGCTCATTTTAAGCAAGGAGCTGCACATTCAAATTCTGTGGCCTGGAAGTGTGTGGGACTGGGAGAGGCCCCCTAGGGAGACACATCAGGAGGGACCAGGCTAGAAGAGCTAGGATGAGTCAGAGATGCAGATGGACAGTGACTCCCTAGATACAAGCTACCAGCATCAGCCTTGTGCGGCTTGGCGAGGGAACAGTAAGTAATGAATATTCAAGTCAACGTTTAGAAATTCAGATAAATCATTGTGGGGTTCCCCCCATCCTGTGCAGCTAATAACCTGCATCTGACCAAACCATCCCTAGAGGGACGGCTGGCTGATCCTTTTCTCTCTTAATCCCTTTCCCTACCCCCCTTAGCCCCAGGGTTTAGACTACAGGCCACTTGGCTGTGTCTGTCTGATTTGAAAGACTCACCCAAACCCAAACACTCACAGACAAGCAAGGGCCTCTGTGGTTTCCAGACTCCTGGTTTCCCCCACCAGCAGAGAACATTCTAAACCTGATCTCTCCTGAGCCCGAGGCAGCCTATAATGAAGATGCTTCTCTAACCAGGCTGACACTCTTACAGAGCCAGACTGTGGTCCTAGCCCTAGCATGATTGAAAAACAAAAACCAACAGCCCAAACTACTATTAGGCATGACAAACTGAGAGTGAAATTAAATAAGAAAAAAAAAAAAAAAAAGCTGACATTGTCATGGCAACAACATACACACTGATCCCAGGTTTAGTTAATCAGGAGATTTCTGAATCAAGACCCCGGGTTGGCCTCCTCCCCTCATTCTACACATAGAAAGCAAGCTCCCAAACAGTGGGGGCACAGTGCACAGTTCTCCCGCAGTCCCCAGCCCCACCCCCCACTGACCAAGTCTGTGCATGCACTGAGCTCTTTGGTGGAGGGGGACTGTGCATTCCCTGTCCTCATTATTCAGTCTTTTGTTTCCTCTGATCTGCTCCCCCCCTACACCCCCACTCAGTCCCCTGGCTCACAGATCCTGGCTTGCTCTCCACTGGACATGCACACCTGACTGCTTCTGACTTCCTGCAGGTCAGAGACACGCCATGCAAGGCAAGGAATGGGGTGGAGATGAGACCTGTTTCCAAGAAGAGACAAGCAGGAAGCTAGGGATGAGGATGAGATGCGCTCATGCTTGCAGGGGATGGCAAGGCCAGATCCCCTCTCACCTGTACTGGTCATAAAGGTGATGACGGTACTGCTGATGCCCTCGTTGTCCCGGGAATACACCCGCAACGTGTACGTCATCCCGGGAAAGAGGTCTGTCAGCTGTATAGGCTGGGCCTGGGCCTTAACAGGGACAGTTTTTTTCGTATGGTTGCCTGGGGAACAGAAACCTAGGTCAGCTTACAACCAGGCACCAGGAGCTGGAGAAGGTGTTTAGGTTCCTGTTTATCTGTCAGAGGCAGAGAGGTGGGAAAACCGAGGCTAAGGCACCCCAGGTCCAGTCCACCACACAGAACAGGCAGTTCCAGCATGCAGCTCTAACTCCTACATGCTGTCTCCCCCTGAAGTCTTCCTTCCTCACCACGCACAGTCTTAGCACTAAGCATATCAAGATTGGCTGTCTCGGCCCTGAAGCATGTCAGCTGCCCTGGCTGTGATTCGCTTTCTGGGAGGGCCAGCATGCTGGTTAGTAGGCCACATGGTTAGTATCTCACACGGAGGTGGCTCTCACTACACTCCTGGGTTCTTCTCGAACTCTTTGCCACATTGGCATATCAGACAAAGTATCTACATCTCAGGGCTGTGGGAGGCAGTGGTGGTGGCAGGAAGCTGAAAACAACCAGACCTAAATAGGGATGCCTGAGGCTCTAAAGTCCTCCTCCGACCACAAAACCTAGCGCCAGGTTTTCATCTCCTAAGAGATCTTGGGGGAAGGAATAACCGGGCTGTGTTTTCCGGCCAGTGTATTGGCGTCATTACTCTTGCCCACGTGAGAGAGATGTGGGCTTCACCCCGCAGGACCAGGAGCCCTGCCTTGGCGAGGGCAGATGTTTGGAACACGCTCTGCAGTCCATTCAGTGTTTGATCCCAAGCTCTGATAGAGTGTGTGGGTAAGGGTGAACCACTGGCTGTCTGGTCTGTGACTGCTGCTTCCTACTAGTCTCTGCACTGAGAGTACCTGCAGCTCAGGTCTGTGGCCTGGACAGTACGGCAGAGCCATCAGAACATCCTGGGTCTCGGTCAGATCAACCCAGAAATGAGACCAGGCTCACTTTAGGACACTCAGCATCGTTATTCTGGGTAAGAGTGGACACAGGTCATAGTCCACGTATCCTCCATGACACATGCTACTCAAGGCCTTTGCTAATGGCATCAGAGGTCCCTTCCTGCTCAAGGCTGTGTGTTCCTTCCACCTCTGCTACCTCTGGTAGGGATCGATTTCATGAGGCTAAAATGAAGCCAGGCTAAAAGGCTTCTAAGCCTGAGGGAGTTCAACAGGATCTCCTTAATGGGCATCTAGCACGACTCTAACCCACCAGCGCTGTGCCACGGCCGCCACGCCCATCCCACATAGCAATGCTTACTGTCGATGTACTCAACCACAAAGTCAGTTCCAGGCCTGAAATTGTGCTTCCAGGTGATGTTGGCCCATTTACTGTTGGGGAGCACTGTGACGTTCCAAATGGACTGCTCGTCGGGGGCTGGCAGAGGACGGGTTAGAAGAGGAATTAGTGGTGAGGACAGAGGTGGCACAGGAGACTCAGAGAGGCACATCCATATACATGCATACTCTCACACCCAGAGCCTGCTGGGAAAGGGAGGGGTCAGGAAAGGCTGTGCACTTAGCCCAGTAGAGCTACAGGCTGCGGTCTTGATAGCCACAGGCCAAGGGTAGCTAGCTACCCAGCGCTGAGCAGGGGCAGCCAGGGGACCTGTCTGCATGTGAAGGAGATCAGGAAGCTGTCTCTCACACCTCACAAGATGGGGACAAGAGTAGGCTGCTGGTCATTCCACTGATTCCCTTATTTTGGATTCCTTGCCGTAGACCGGAACAGTGCAAGGAAAGGGGCAAAGAAACAGGCCCTGTGGTCGGGATGCCAGCAGACAGGGCGAGTAGGCTTTTTGTTTCCAACCAGAAGGAGAGAGGTTGCTTTTGAAAATCAAGCAGATGTGACTTGGGGTGGGGCTCAGTAGCAGTGTGCTTGTGGGGGGCACATGGGTTCCACACCTCACCTAGCACTGCCAAAAATCACGGAAGAATAACTAGCAGCAAATACTAAATACAGGCAGGGTCCCCTGGCTTCCTGAAGCTAGAGAATACTAATCCAGGCAGGTGCCCTGGATCTGAGGACCCCTGATCAATGAAAGCCTGGACAGCTGGTACTGTGTGGCCTAGAACTTCAGGGTCCCTAATCCAGTCGGAGTTGACATCCCTGTCACAAGCCAGATGGGACCAAAAGATGCTGAGCTCTCCTCAGTAGCCCAACCTTAGTGTTCTCTATACTAGAACCCTGCTTGCTGGCTTCCCAGCCATATAGCTACTGAGGCTTCATCTCCTTATAACAAAGAGGACGTTAATTATCAAGCTCCGGGGGTCTGGGAACTACTCTATCAAAGCCACAGAGCTGTCTGAAACCATAGCCCCGTTGTCTATAGAAGAACAGAAGCAGCCTCCCATTGCAAGAGTCCCAGAAGTCTGATTACCACATTTCCCAGCAAAGACTTAGCAGCAGAGGACTAGCCGGGATGCTTGTAGTTCAAAGGCTTTACAAGCATGGCTCCTGTATATTTAATTAGAATGCAAGGGGGCACTGTCACCAACTCAGTTGTCAAACATACATGAATAGAGTGTATTGACGGTGCATTTATGCATTATCTATCTGCCATGTGACTGAGTCTGCAGGGCTGGGGAAGTGATAAAAGATTTTCTGATTTTCACTTCAAAGAAGTGTTTTTTCCCCTACTGCAATCCTGTCAGGTTGCCCCAGGTGAACACAGTGTGTGTCAAGAGAAGGGCCGAGAAAGGCGCCACTAATGGCGGCAGAAGGCCTGCTGCCTGGGAGGGAGGGGGACAGGCTGCTTCTCTGCTCTATGATCCATTTTGATCACGCTGGCTCCTCTCCTGATTCCCTCTTCCCGGAAGTTCAAGTCTCTTGTAGCAGTAATGGAGTTGGTTAGCTCCACTATGGGGGGTGTCTTTCTTTATCCTCAGTCCAGGACTCTATACAATAGCATTTGCATCTACATTAAACGGTCTGACCTCCAAGGTAATACTGAGTCAGATCTGATGCCCTCAAAGGCAGTGAGGTTCAGGGTGCTCTTAGGAAAGGCCAAGTAGCTATGGCAGTGACAGAGATGCTTGTCGAGCAAGCCTGTCAAACCGAGTTAGGATCCCCCAAACCCAAACAGAAGTTGAATACAGAAACACAAGGGTCCGTCACTACAGACCAGGAGACCCGAGGCTGAAAGTAGACGAGTGTGAAGCTTGCAGGCCCTGTGTGTACAGCAGCAAACCACAAAAGACCGTCTCAAATAAGATGGAAAGCCAGCATCGACACTTAAAGCTGTTTCCTCTGATCGTCATGTATGTATCTATATTCACACACGCTAACGTGCATACACACACACATTATATACACAGAGAAAAGAAAAACCCAAGCAATGGGAGACCAAGATGATTTTGAGGCGGGGACCATATGGACAGGCCAGAACGATGACTGCTAAAGAACTGTGGTGTTCAAAGGGGAGGGGCCCAGAAGGCGAACTCTGCGGGGCTGTGAAGTTCAAAGGGAGGCCATGATCAGCATGCACTGTTCCACCGGCTCCTGGCACATAAGAGCTAGGGAGCAGCACCCAAATCTAGAAAATAACACAAAGGATACCCTGCAAAAGGAGAAGTTATGAGACACTTTATGTGATGGTAGAAGACAAGACGAAGATGAAATTCCATTTAAAAGATTCCCTGGAAGCCGAGATACTTCCCGGTTGTCCCCAAACTCCCCATAAGACTGGGGCTGAGGCCAGGCCCTCTGTGGCTTCAGACAAGGCCTACACCTGGGCAGTGAGTCACGGGGTCACAGGGTCAGTCCTGCCTGCTGTAAGAATGATGTTTCTAGGTCAGGAACTGCCAGGGCGCAAGGTTCCACTGTTTCTGGATTCTTGGCTCAACTCTGTGAATTGAAGCACTTTGAGGATTCAAAAAGCCTTCCTCTGGTGAAAATCCCTCATTGTGTCCTAGAGGACAGTGACCCCCAAGCCGCTGACGGCAGCCTCGCCTGGGCTGACTTTGCCCCTATCCTCCATGTTTACACTCCAGTACTGCACCTCTCAAGCAACTCAGCCTTTCCGCGGGCTGAGGGGCTCTGCTGTGACTCACCTGCCTCTGCCTACAGCTCACGTGACACCAGAGAACTGAGCAACCGCTAACAGGACTGTCCAGCCTCCACCTGCATTCAGAGGCTAACAGGCAGGTGGGTGGGAGGCAGTGAGGCTGGGAGGTGGGAGGGACTTGCCCAAGAAGCAAAAGCCACGGAGGCTGGGGGTGGGGATGGGGTGTCTAATGATTCTCCAGGAATGGGAGCATTCTGGAATCTTCCTGGAAGTCTTTCTGGCTGCATCAGGCTATTTTTATAGCTGCCTCCTGGGTGCCGGAAGTTAGGGACCCCCTACTCTTGTGATAATACGAGGTTGATGCTTGGGATTCAGAAATGGTTGGATTCTCCAAGGATCTTTGCATGCTCAAGGAGCAGGGCTCTGGAGCCCAGGGGCCCTAAAGCCATCCCTAGAACTCTTGCAGTTCCTCCTCCAAGGAGGAGTGCTTTAGGAGTGATAGAAAAGCGATGGAGCATCGCTAGGCCTGGGAACACCATTTCCTGCACACTCTATTAAAAAGAAATACCTGCAAGGAGTCCCTTGCAAGGAAGGGGCAGGGGTTCCAGAGACAGAGCCGCATGGTACAGCAGCCACTCCCTGCTCATCCTCCTGGCCTCTGTCCCTAGAGGTGGACAGACATGGTGTAGCCAGCAACTCTCTTGGCCAGGTACACAGCCATTAGAACCTTCCCCTCTCACCACTTCTCTTCTTGAGTACCCATCCCTGGCTGGCTACTTGGCATATGCTTGGGATGCTCTCTGAGAAGCCTGTAGCCCTGTGGAAGATCTGATTAGCATTAAAGGAGTACTGGGTGGTGAGTGACCACCCGTGTGTGCTCAGGACAGGGTCTCTAGGCCTAGTTTGCAATGTAAAACATGGCAGGGCTGGGTTGGTAATTGCCACTCCAAAGCCCATCGCTCAGTCAGGGAAGTCTGGGTTTGTCTGGAGAAGCTGGGAGGTGGACTCAGAAGGGGTCAGGAGCATGGGCAGTGCACAATACCGGTTTCGTGAATCTTAGTCCCAGCAGTGGTAGTGGGAGGACTCTCCGTAGTGGTGGTGGTGGTGGTAGCGGCAGTGGTTGTAGTAGTTGTGGCAATGGTGGTGGCGACGGTGGTAGGTACGGCGGTTGGGATGATGGGAACTGTTGTGGCTTCACTGGTGGCAGCAAGGGCAGTAGCATCAGTACTGCTCACAAGGCCTGTGGTACCCACAGTAGTCGGGGGCAACGTGGGAGGAGCTAAGAGGGAAGTGTGAAACAACCGAGTCTGGTTGGTCTGGTAGCACACAGCTAGTACATCTGGCCCCCACGTGCAAGGCAGGCAGCCCAGTGGCGAGATGGGCTCAGAAGTCAGAAGCCCCCCCAAGCATCCGCACTGGTCCAGAAGGACCCCAGCAACCAACATACAGCCATGGGTGAGGAAGAGAATGAAGCTGGTGTGTGGTTCATTTTCTTCTCATGGTCTGTGTAGCTTTAAGCACCCAGCATGCATTCAACCAGGAACCAGGAGAGTGGTCAAAGGACACACACACACTAAACCATTTGAACCCCAGGGATGGCACAAACTGTGGGCCACATACCACCTACAAACTCTCAGAAATACCAGACAGGTCCAGCCCTGGAGCCTTGGCTCAGAGGAGCGGTGGGCAGGAGGCTGGGCTCTGTCCTCCAGGGACTCGGAGCAGGCAACCACTCCCTGTTCTTCACTCTTAATTTTCCCCCCACCCTGTCATCTCTGTGGTTTCTGTCCCCCTCCCCTACCTCTCCCTTCTTTGCCTACTGATGGCTCCCCCAATCTCCAACCTAAACTTGCCTTTCTGTCCACAGACCCTGAGTCCTTCCTGTTCATATTCAAACCCAGAATGGATGACAGTGTGGCCTGTGATGGGCAACCTTAGCCTCCCAGCCACAGAAAGGCACGGAAACTGCAGGATGAAAGAGCTGAGTGCCAGCTCCCTCTCTGTGGAAATCTCCAGAGAGGCTCAGCCAGGCTTTTATCTGGGCTGACTGCTCCTGCTCCACCTCCATCTAAAGAGGCCCTGGGACCTAGTCCACAAACTCGGCCACCTTTTCATAGTGTTCTTCTTCTATTGAACAGAACAGGGAAGCTAGTGAGGGTCTTCTCCTTGTTCTCCTGATCAGTCTTTGTTGGGACTAACAGTGTGAGGACGACCAGGCAAACAAGAGAGAGCAGAGCGGTCTCCCTTACTGCATCACTGCTAATGATCTGAGCACTGTCTACCTTCTCTGGTGGTGTTAGCAGTAGGCAGAGACTAAGACATAAACAGTAGCCCTATCTTTGGAGACATAGTGACATGCTATTCTGCCTCAAATCTCCTAAGACCCTGATAAATAATATCCCCTGCATCTCCCATCCTGACAGAAGAGGGCAAGCCTAGGGATGGAAGCCAGAGAACTTTCCCCAGGAGAATCAGGCTCCCGAGTCTAAGACGTTTCAACCAGAATGTGACTAATTTTACGTCCATGGGCCTCCATGGTTATAAGTCCTATAGGGAAGAAGGGCGCATTTCCAAGGTCTCTGAAGCATCCCTACGTATAAAAGCAGAGCTATTACTGAGCCCTAAGTGTGGGGACTAGATGACCATCCATTATGTCTCAGAGAATCCAAGGGAAGTCCAAAGTCAGTAACAGTGTAGTCCCCAAACCCCAGTCTACTTCAGGCATCAAGAAAGTACCAGAAGTATCTGATAGGGCACAGCAGGGAGCAGGAGAGAAGCCTCCCTGTCATTGTTTTTCTAGGGTTCAAACCCAAGGTAGCCCTAGGCCAGAGAGTCAGCTCAGTTCTCTTAATGCTCTGCACGAAGGGCTTGGCTTATCCTACTCATCAGCATGCCAGTGGAAGCATGAATTCACAAGTAGACACTGCAGAGATAAGTATGAAAGTACTAAGTAGACATGCAGAGACACTATGAGGCGAAGCTCAGTTGTCTCGGGGCTGGGTCTGTATCCACCATGACCATAACCACAAGTGAGACAGAGGAAGAGGTTTTGTTCCTCTGGATAAGACAGTTCTCACTTAGTTCTTTATGAATAATGCATCTTCTAGTACTTTCTGGGAGATGAGAGGTTCACAAGGTCCTGGGTTTTTTTTGTGACTATTTAAATGGTGTCATGAGAAAATACTCCTCATAACTTAGGTCACTGCCCCGCCCTGTCATAGAGTCCAGGAACCTGGGTTCCTTTCCTTCAGGTACAGAGGCTATACATTTTCCAGGGCCCATGAGTCCAAGTCCATTTTCCTCAATGGTCTCCAATGACTGCTGGTCCTTTAACATACAGGGACATATACTCACATCTCCCTTAGTCCCTCTGTATCACGTGCTTTCCAGGGCATTTCAGCAAGTGCCCTTGGGACAGATATGATGAGAGGTTGGACTAGGTTTTGAACTTTGTTCAGCAGCTTGAAGATAAGGGTGAGAAGCGACCGTGTGGATGCTTCCAGCCACATCCCCCTCCTCTGACAGCCACTCCTACCATGTATAAAGGAAGGCATTCTCTGTGGTGATAGTTCCTGGGTTCTTCCCCTGGGGCTGTGGCA
The DNA here is from genome assembly GCF_978045245.1 of Mus caroli. Lineage (NCBI taxonomy): Eukaryota > Metazoa > Chordata > Mammalia > Rodentia > Muridae > Mus > Mus caroli. The sequence goes on from NW_028227256.1 coordinate 129,147,807, forward strand.
AGCTTCAGAGTATAAGTGAGAAGGGGAAATGGGGAGAGAGGGTGGGAGCTACTGGAAGCCCCCAGGGGTGTCCCCAGTGAAGTTCCGTAAAGAGTAGACCTCCAGAGGCCACAGCTGGTGAATCAGCATGCCCTCAACCCACTCATTGCTATGTCTGTTATTCCCAGGCTGGAGGGCCACAGGATACAGGGAGGGCAAAGCCAAGAGGAAAGGCACCACAGCTGGAGAGATAATCATCCAAAGCCTGTGACAGGCAGGCAGGAAGGGCATGAGCTTTTCACAAGGGAGCTATGTATTGCTCAGGCCTGTCAGAGCATTTCAACCTGGGACTGAGTTAGGGAGAGGATGGAAGACTGGTGAGCCCTGAAGAGGGGCTGGCATTAACAGAGGGGGCCACAGGTCAGGTAGACATATTCCTGGGTTAGAAGTTGTGTCTAGCCACAGCAGGAACTATGAGTGTGGGAAAAGCCCTGGCTGGTACTGATTGGCGATCAACAGCTGGCCAGCAACCTAGAGAGAGCCATGAATGTCCAGTACCGAAAATGGTTTAAGGAAGCCTAGATCTGGAAGCTGAGAGTCTACCAATATAGGGAAGGCCAACCCTATAGACTGTCTTAGTCCCCAGGAAGACACACAATTAAGGACCTGAGCGTTTGGGGGAGTACCGTGTAGAGATGGAGAGGCGACACATCTTGCTCATTTTCTCGTTGTCCTAAACCCGCCACAGAGCTGAGCTTCTTCTATCAGCAACCCACCCAACCTTCACAGCTCTGAGCTGAGTCAAAGACAAGAGCAGCTGCCAGGCATTCCAAGATGGAATGTTCGGTCCAAGATCGTCCACATGGCACGAAGACTACCCCAGCCAAGTCGCAGACTGTTAGACAGATGGGAAGCAATCCTAGCAGACTGAAGATACAGGTGGATGAGAGGGATTATCGTTGCCGGGTGATAGAAGAACTGATCAATTTGGGGGGAAGTGACGAGGTTTGGTGAGGATGAGAAGGAAGAGGGTGGAGGGCCGGACACCACTCCCTTTGAATAGACCCAAGCTCTACTGGCCCCAGAAGGTGTTGTGCACGCAAAGCTGACAACATCTGATATAACTGGCATGTCTCAGTTACCAAAAAGTACAATCTGCCCGTCCCGTGTGTCATGTGGAAGTTGGTGCCTGGAAAACACACTTGATTGACAGCAAAGACCCAGGGCCCATCCTGCACAGCATGCTGAGTTTAGATCGTTTAAAATTGGAAGGAAGACATGGAGGGGGAGTTGGAATGACACGTCTCCTTGCAACTGCAGCTCAGAGGAGGGCTGTACAGACTGCCCTCTGAACACGGCAGACTTCTTACTGCTGGATCCTCTACACAGGGCCTGGAGTGCCCAATGAGAAAGGAGACAGGAAAATGCTTGACCAATGAATGAGCTTTGAGTGGACTCACCCCAAGTACCTGTTGTCTCCACTGGGGAAGAGACTCACACATGAGCCAGGAAGACAAGGTGACCCTCCCTCTAGCATGGCAAGAATTGTTTGCTCTGTGGTCCCCAGGCCTTGGACAATTTCTGTGACTCACATCCTGGAAGAGGGCTTGTGGGGGGGAAGCACTGGCCTAGCTGGCTGGCCTGGTTACTGGGTAGGAGGATGAAGGCTGATAATTTCTTAATACTGGTGGATCTGGCTGGCAAAACATGAAACCATAAGGGGGTATGCAACAGAAGCAGAATCAATGTAGGAAGCAGTGGGCGGAAATAAACGGGCGTTGGTAGGAAGCAAACCAAGTGAGCTAGGAAATACAGAGCAAGCTCGGATTCCTGCCTGGTTCTTGATTCTCTCACCTAAAGGTGTGTCTTAACAAAACTTGTTTCTTTATGCAGGCTCTCGTGTACCCTGTAATGCCCTCATCTCCTAACTTGTGGGAAAATCCAAGCTCAGAGGACTAGGAAAGGAACCCAGGTAGCCCTTGCCTAGTTTCTCTGGCTTGAGGGCAGCCCTTGGTAGAGCTTTGATGGCCCTCAAACCAACAGCATGAGGACTGGAGGGGAAAGTTGTTAGCAGGTGGGCTTTTATCACAGACCCACCTGGCCAGCTCCTGACCCCAAAGGAGGGGGTCTGTCTCCATACCAAATACTGAGGAGCTGAGTTCCTGGAGTCAAGACCATCAATCCCTGACACACATTGAGGCTCCAGGCCCTGGAGCCCTGGTCTCACTCAGAGATGTGCTTGCTTATTCTCACTGAGTGGAACATAATGCTAGCTGGTGGAATGGCGCTGGGTCCCCCATGCAGCATGCAAAGGCCAGCATGCAGTGTGTTCACCCTTTCAGGGGGATTGTGGTGTCACCAGGGCCAGGAGCCAGCTGTTCCCTCTATAGCACACCTTCTAAGAGCATCTCTATGATCAGAGATGTCAGGTCCAGCAAGGCTCAGGTGGCCACAACAGGTTTTCTCTTGGCTTCAGAGGGTTGGTTCTATATGTGAGACCACTTCCGAGCCAGCCTCTTTCGTAAGGACAAGCATTATATGAAAGGAGAGAGCATGCTCACATCCTCTAGTCAATGCTCTCTAAACACCTTCCTTTCAAGTTTGGCTTCTCCACTGAAAGGGTGACCTGGAGCATGCTTTCAGCCCTCGCCACTTCCTCTTGCTGGGCTCTGGCCAGCATGGGCTCCATCTGCACTGCCCCGAGCCATGCCCGTTACCTCTGTTGATGGTACAATACCTGCAGTTGGAGTAGCTTCAGACACAGCACCCAAGATGGCCAGAGAGAGAGGGAGAGAGGATGAGAGGGAAGAGAAAACAGCATAGGTGAGACCACAGAAGAGAACAGAAAGGGTCTGGCTCCAGCCTGACTCCAGGGGTATGGCCAGGTGCTAGATGCAACCCTGAGGATGCTAAGTGGTGTTCAGGGAGTCATGCTCAACCCCACCGGAGCTAGGTGGGTTGCTGTTATTCCATCTGGGACTTAGAGACCTAACACATTTCTACCCATATTCAAGGGCTTGCCATATAAGAGGTATCTGCAAGGCACAATTCAGGCAGAGTGTTATATTCCAGCTTTTCCCCCAAGGATTTGTCCTACCCTGGCTGGGCTAAGTGACTCTCTATGATGCCAGGAATTGAGGATAAAGATGTAGGTGGTGCAGGAGCATCCAATTCTAGGCAACGAGAGCCCCTCCAAGATGCTGGTAGTAGGGCAAGGGGCCGTCGCAGGCTCATACGTTCAAAGTATGATGGCGCTGAAGGCCCTGGGGCTCTGAAAGCATGTGATCTGGTTTTCTGCTGCCTCAGTTTTCCCCATTAGTTGTAGTTCATAAGATTAGGAACACAAATATGATCGAGAGCTCTAGAACAAATCTCTGAACAATTTCCACAAATCCAAAACCATCTCTGTTCTCTGGAGTTGCAGGAATTCCCCCATCATGGTCACTGGGGTTGGACAAAGGGGCTTTGTCTGCTGCCCTGAGCCGGGAAGAGAGGCTTTCTGGACATCTCTAGAAGTACAGAGAGAGTGTACCCTAGTCTGTCAGTCTCTGGTAGCAGCCCTAACCAACTTCCTGAATGTCCAGGGGTTGGAAGAGGACACCAGGATCAGGAGTTTGTTGTATGACTACTCCTTATCTAGGAGACCAGAGAGGGACACAGGGGGCCGACAGTCCTTCCCCCAACTGCTGCTGCAGCTGTACAAGAATACTGAGCTGAAGCAGCAGGGCCTGGCCGTCCCCTTAGGAAGCACAGCGCTCTCCTGGGACACAGATAAGAATGCTCAGAAGAGCACATCTGGATCAGGAGGAGACCACAGGACCTCATGGGAGGCAGGCACTAGTCACGATCATGTGACAGTCCCAGGAATACTTATTCATATCGCCCTTTTGGTCTCCCCTTACATATTGAATCTCCCCAAACTTCCTGCCCTTGGCAACACCTTCATTCAGGCAGAAAGACAAAGAACCATTCTTGAGGACGTCTCTAGACATTGTGAACTTCTTACTATCTTTATGTCCCTTGCTTCTGGTGCAGTGCCTGGCTTGGTACATGAGGGTGGGTCCTCAAAAAAATGACTGTTGCATAGACTATTGTCTCTCTGGAGAGGTAGAGGGTGCTCGCCATTTATAAGGCGCTGCCAGCATTGAGGCTTTTAGGGTCCAATTTTTTGGGAGGTTACACTGAAACCAACAATGCATGCAAATGAGCCGAGAGCGCCCTCTACTGTACACTCAGGTCAGGTGCAGCTCTGGCTTGGGATCTTAGAGGTTGGGACTGGCCTTGACTGAATTCACTTGCTGTTTGTGAAGCTGGCTTAGCAAAGAGTTGTTCCCAGCTCCCACCTCTGCAACCAGACACCTCATCTTATTCATGTTGTAAAGGGAGAACATATTTCCTGCTCTGCTTTTGATCCAGGCAAGTACTTTGCCCTATCTCCTTGGCTCTATTTGCCCTTGGCAAAAGACAGGATGTTCCCAGAGTCCTTAGGGAGGACTCTCAGTGATATTCTTGCCTCCCTCAGTAGATGAGCAGTTTGACTCTTTGGAGTTCATCAGGATGGTTATTTCTCATGTCCCTCTGATTGCCTGTCATCTCACATGTCCTTCCTTATTCCCCTGCAAGGACAGACAGTTGATAAGTAGCTGAGAAAGTCAGGGCAAAGTGAAGGACCGGTCTGCCTGTACATCTAAGAGTGATGATCTTTCCCGATACACTACTGATATCTCTCAGTACCCAAGTCAGGCTATCTCCTGCAGTGGGCCTGAGGTTCTGTGGCCTCACTTCCTTTCTAGCCTGGAAGGCCAAACCCAGCTTCTGGTGTGTTTCTCTAGGTGTCCGGATTAGTTAGGGCCTTTTACTCCAAGGACTGCCACCGTGGACCTACCTTCATTTGGAGGTGCTGGGGACTCCTCCGTGGCTGCTTCTCCAGAGCCCACCTGTGTCCTGGCACTGAGGGAGAAGCGGTAACGCGACACCGGGTCTGCTCTCTGCACAGAGAACTTGGTCTGATTGGGAGAGAAGTTTTCCACCACCTGCTTTCCCAGTTTGGTTCCATTAACTGGGGAGAAAGACAAGTGGGAGGTTTAGTCCCTGCACGGGTTATAGGACAGCTTTTGGAGTTTCTGGAAGAGGAATATGGTCCCTGCCCAGCAATATTCAAGACTTGATTTAAAGGCGGGCATCAGGACCTCCCATTATAAGTACTGAGGATCTTCCAGTGTCCCTCAGGGTTCACATTTGTCACTGAGCCCAGCGTCTCTAGCCTCCTGAAAGTCTCCTGGCCAATTCTAAAAGCTCAGTTTGCACTTCCCAACCCCCCCCCCCCCCCCCCCCCCCCGGGTCAAGGTCAAATCTTTGGAATTCTTCTCTTCTGTCCAAATAGAACCGGGGAAATTCCCCAGGGCCTTGATTGCTACTGCCTCTTTTGTAAAAGACCACACCTTCTTCAATACTGGAGGAAAGGTCAGGTCCAGAGATCAATTCAGAACAGCATGGAAGACACACTGCTAAAGTGTCAATAACAGGTCACTGGCCCTTTGGGCTTCCCAGAGAGGGGTAGCACTGTCTACACTGGACATCTTAACATTGTTGAAGTGTGATGGCATCCCTGTTCCTATGGAGACTCCTGAGCATCCTCAGATGCCTGCGCACACACGGTTTGCCCATCACATAGAAGGGCTAATAGGAGAGGAACTCTTCTGCTTAGCCTTGTAGGTGCTGAAGACTACTAGCTCCCAGAGGGCTGGGATTGCTGCCTCCTACAGGCGGGGCTGTATAAGAAGAGCAGGGACTGGGTTCTGCCTGCTCCCTTAGTTATGGAGAGCTCTCCCTTAGCGCTCACATTTCCTATGCAATGCCCTCTGCACCCATAGGCTTCTGATCTCCACTCCTCAAGAAACTAGTGAGAAATGGTCTGTGATTGTATTGGAGTCAGAGAAAGCAGAGAAGCAGAACATACAGGGCACGTATCTGAGGATGTATCCAATCAGGATTCCGTTGGGATGCTCTGGGTGGTCCCACTCCAGGTTGATGGTCTCCAGGTTGGGCTGTCGGACTCTGAACCGCCTAGGGGCACTGGGTACTTGGGGAAGGAGGAGGGAGCCGGGAGGTGAGGGCAGGGAGGATGAGGAGAACACAGAAAACAAAGTACAGGCATGAAGGCATGACCTTAGGTATCGCTGTGCTGGACTACTGCCGAACCTGGACCTAGCTCCTTAAGGGCAGAGCCTGCTGCCTGCCTGGCAACCATTTTCACCTGGTATAAAGCCAAGTGGGCTCTGCTACTGCTGCTGAATTGGAGGAAGAAGTCAAGTGAGTTTCCTTTTAGCAGCTACCCTGGAGTTGGCACAAATAGGTGGCTTCAATCCTGCAAATATACCTCCAAACCAGAGAGCCACTCCCAGGCAGGGAACCGATCATAGCTGTCTTGTGGCAAGGGTGCAGTTCCCAGTCCCCAGCCAAGGGCTCTCACCACTGGCTGCAGCAGCAGGCCCCAGCTTCTGAGCTGGGAATGCAAGCTCTGTCGGGGAGGAGATAGAGACTCAGGACAGAGCACCTGGAAAGGGGTGAGGAAGTGATGGGGAGAGACTAATGATAGGAACCAAATTGAGGAAGGAGGGAGAGACAGGGATAGAGAAGACAAGAGGAGAGCAAGGGATAAGCAAGAGGAGGAAAAGAAGAAAAATAGGAAACAGTTAAGGAAGGAGGGAGGAGAAACAGAGAAGCCATAGCTCATGCCGAGTGGATAAAAGAGCTGAAGGGGAACCAAGGTGATAATAGAACTTTTTAGATGTCTAGACCCCAGGGTTAGATCAAACCACAAACCCTCAGGAGGATGGGGGTGACACTTGGTAGTACTCTATACACATAGGCTAACTTCCCAGGAGTGTCTCTTGATGCTGTGGGGGAGGCTCGTCAGATCTTGGGTGCTGGTAAGCAGGACATTGAAGTGGCCAGACGCACTCGTGGCTTCTCCTCAGAGGAGGTGCTGGCTTCAGTCTCATGTGGTCTGGGTCTGGAATGCCATGGGCTCACTGCACAGATCTCTTGATAAGCAAGTTTCCAGGAGGGTGTGTCACTTTGGTGACGGTCATCCGCTTGCCAAGGTCACCCTGGCTGTCCATGCTGGAGCTGCCCCAGGCTCACTGGTGGCACTACCCTTGTCCAAACCCACATTGAAGAACTGCGGGTCAGACCTACCTCCTTCCGGGGTGGTGAATTCCTTGGTTTCACTTCGAGGCCCGTCACCTCTCCCATTGACCACCACCATCTCCAGCTTGTAGTTACTGTAGGGGAACAGGCGGGCCACCACGCCCCGGGGACGGTCACCAGGGAAGCTGGCCTGCTGTCTCTTCTGAGACACCCACAGGTTCTTCAGCAAACTGCTTTCCCTCCAGTAGTAAGCCTTTGAGACAGAGGCAGGTTGGTGAGTGGCGAGGCAGCAGGGCCAGGTTAGTGGTTAGTGGTAGTAGTGACTGGTCCTCCCTTTGCTTGCTACAGGCTGCTCTGTCTCAGATGACCTCATCCTCCCCATAGAGGATGGCAGGACAGCCTTAGGGTCCCGATCATGAATAGAGTAACGCTGAACATGAAACACGGTTAAAATTTTCACCCGTTTTTGGAGCCACGCCACCACATCTTTGGAGAATATGTCCCAGCTGGGTAACAGGTTGCACAAGGAGAGTCCATGCCAGAACCATAAATGTGAACCAGGGGTCCTGGCGCAGAAAGCTTTGTGCCTGGTGCTCAAAGGCCATTTTGCTTTCAGTTGGATTAGTACTGTTTAGGGAGACAGAAGGTGGGCACACAAGGAGCAGGTTGTCCCAGACAGTCAGAGTATATGAGCAATGGTTGATTTAACTCTCGGAAGCCAAGCCATTTCTTCACATACCGTTGAAGATCGTTCCGATGGCAGACCCGTGTCCAAGTCAGTTGGGATACAGGGCTGCAGGGAGCGGAGCTCGGATAGGAAGGGTGGCCTTGGAGGTGGCAGAGGTGAAGGGTATAGTGAAGGTCTTATTAGCAGTGGTAGGAAGCCATGGGACAACGTGTCATAGCAGTGTCACAGGCAAAGTGGTGAGGAAATCCACACTTACAGAGACTGATAAGTACTTCAGTAAGAAAAATCTCCAGGCCAGCAGGTTAAGGGTTAAAAGTTAACTGTTGGGGAGGAGCTAGGTCAGGTGCACCCAGCTTCCTTTCTTTAGTTCACTGCCAAGTTCATTTTCCAAGAAGGGACGGACCTCCTTCTGTGTGTCCCCAGCTGCCCATCAGCCAACTCCTGATGACCTCAGAAGTCACAGACTCGGGGGAACCCATGCCGTACCACCCTCACTGTCAACTGAAATGCAGCTTCCTTCCTGAGGGAAAGTCCTGAGTTACTTCTACAATCTCAGCCCAGCCCTCTGAGGACAGAAACTGTTCCCAGGCTGGAAGCCCAAGAGGCCAGGGCCTTTGGAATCTGTGTCAGGTAGCAGAGTTGGCTGAGGTAACAGGGAGGCAGCTTATATCCCTTTGGTGGCTTTGCCCGTTAGTGTGGCTTTCTGCAACCAGGCTGGGGAAGCAACCAGCTCAGCAGGAGCCTCTGAGGGAAAGGGTGCAGCTCACGGGTGCTTTGGTTATATACACGTTATTCACATATGGATAGCCAATGTGTGCTCTGCAGTCCTGGCTGAAACCCAGCCCCATCCTAAGGGGTCCTAGCCGAGCTTGGCCTTTCAATAGATCACGTGTGCTCCTATAGGCATGAGCTGTGTGATGTTCCTGCTAGTAAGAGTCCAATCCCATATGATTCTCCCACCTAGTGATGGTTGTAGCTATCATGACATCATTTTACAGAGTATTACATGTATGGTTGTGCTGGAGTTGTGTAAAAAAGGTCTACTGGGCTGCCAGTCACAAAACCATAGCAACAACTATACTGCTTGGTGGTAAACATCACTAGGTTACCGGGTTACACGTTTATAATGTTATTTATGTTACTGCTTTGCTTTTGCAGTGCTGGGGATTGAACCCAGCTTCATGGATGTTAGGCAAGCCCCCTCCCACTGAGCCATGCCCAGGCCCTGCACTTTTTTTTTTTTTATCCTATTTGGAAAACACAGCTCACTGTAAAGCAGTGTCAACATCACACGGGCCACAGCCTCGTGCACCTTATGCCTGCTGTGCGTGTTGACTGCAGTAAGCTGCTGTGCTGGGGATCTGGCTTGTACCAGCTAGGTTTGTCTCAGGACGCACCGTGATGCTGGCACAATGACAAAATTGGCTAATGATGCATTTCTAAGAACATATCCCTGTTGTTCAGTGATATATGAACATATGTATAATATGCATAAGTATTTGTATGCATGTATATGCTCCCCACTGGGTAATTTCAAATCCCAGAAATCATCTTGAATCAACTTTAGATCCCACAAGTACTCCGAGGGTCCCTCGAGACCCCACACACACCACGGCTGCTACCCCTTTCCCTGGTTAGCAAGAAGGTGGTTAGGTGGGGCTGGGTGCTTGGCCTTCTCACTCGATACTCTCTGAGCTGGCCCTGGACCGTGTCAGAGTAGACTCGGTTCCACTGAAGGCTGATGGCTGTGCTGTTCAGGACTCGGATTTTAACTTCAGTGGGCGCAGCCCTGGGATCTGCAATGTGTGGGGACAGAGAGCAGGTTAAACAGGAAAGGTTAGCTCTTGGACTCTAGGGTCCCCGATGATGTGTTCTGAGCCTGTACCTCTACCCTACTGCATACTGGGTACTCCAGACAGCAGTGAAGTCTCAGAACAAAAGGTGACAATCCAGGTGACCAGAGCAATGATTTATGGCACCCAAGCGCGGGGATCATCTAACTTCCTTTCCACTCTCTACCTGTTCCCACGGCTCTTTCTGGACCTCATCAGCTGAATACCTTTTCCTAAGGCTTCTTGAGGAGTTTGGTCAATAGGAGGTGCCAACATGAGGCGCCAGGGGTAGGTATAAAGGGGAGTGGACATTGCTTCCCCTGGTGTCCTCTGCTGAGCTGCAGATTGGCAGTGCTGTGCTCCTCTGCCAATCCCCTGCACATAGCCATAGCTCCTGGGGCAACGCTCACAGGTGGGGGTGACTCATGCATCTCCTGTCCCTTTGAGGCTCAAAGGGAAATCACAAGTCCTCCCTCAGGAGGCTCAGAGACCTTAGGTTCTCCTTGAATACTCTTCAAAAAAAATTATCAAAAATCAATTCTGAGTGTACCAACAGAAACACTATCTGTAGAAAGAAGATGCCCCAATTTCATTCAGAAAGGGAACATGGCTGCTCTGTGACCCCTGCTATGCAACCAAAGCAAAGCTGCTGCAGAGATGCACAGGGCCCAGGGTGGAAAGATAGGGTGGAAACTGTGGGGCCAGCCGGGAAGCCTGCTGTCACACTCACTGACTGGCAGCCCCACTAGACTCCTGTAGAAAAGTGTCATCCTTGTAGAGGTGGGACTGGCTGAGGCCCTTCTGCTCATTTCCAGTGGTTCCAATCCATCATTGCTTCTGGGACCTGGTCCTCACGGCTTCCCCCCTCACCATCATGGGACCACGGACCTCACCTGGAGCCCAGCTCAGTTTTGCCTACTGTGTCCACGCCTAGTAAGATCTGTTTTCATCCCTTCTTTCTGCTTACCCCACCAATCCCTTAATCTCTTCTTGGATCAGTCAGACCCAGCTGTTGAGTCTGGTTGACTGTGCCAAAGCCCTGCTTTGCTCACAAGCTGTGGGACCGATGCGGATACATTAGGCACAGAGGCCAGGCACACACTTTGTCTAGAGTGTTGATTTGCTCAGGGACTGACTTCCTAAGACCATCCCATGTCATGTTCAATTCCAAGGGCTGGGGACAACGTCGGAACGCTGGCAAATGGTGCGTCAGGAAGACTCTAGTCGGTACTCTGCAGTTTTCTGTGCCTATGGCTCCTCTGTCGTGGAGCCTAGCCTGTACATTGATTCCCTTGGAGCATCTAAACAGCTCTTTTAAATTGGAGTCCTAAAGTCTTTCTTGGTGCCAGCAAGCAAGGCTTGGCAGTAAAGCAACCCATCTAGGGACCTGGGGACCTGGGGACTTGGGGACCTGGGGACCTGGGGACCTGGGGACCTGGAGTTTTTTCAAGCATGACTTTTGCTGTTGTAGAATCCTTGAAAGGGTTGTTTCTAGACTCTCTGTTTTTATCATTGTAAAGTTCCAGCCCTGGGATGTGTATTGAGCTAAGGGGGATGTGTTTAAAAGGCAATTTTCCCCCTGACTGTTACCAGATGTTGTAGAGCCCAGGTCATGGGTAGGGTAGCCCTGTCTCTTGGGAACTGGTTGCCCTCCCATGATACATCCCGAGCTTCTCAGCCCGTGAGAACAGCCACATATAGCTTGGCAGTGAGGGTCCTGCTTGGGGAGGGAGGTGGGCCAATACTCACAATCTTCTCCGGAGTATCCAATGACGGTGTCAGGCTCAGGGCCTTTCCCAAAGTCATTTTCAGCCTGGACTCGGATCTCATAGGGTACGTAGACAGGCGTCTGCCCCACCACGTAGCGAGAGCCCCACACCGTGACATTGTTCCAAGTCTCTCGGGTCTCTCTCCGTCGCCACTTGACAATGTAGCGTAGGTTGGGGCCAAAGGCAGAGGTAGCATTCATAGGCTGTGCAGGGAGAGACAGACAGACAGGCAGACGGGGTGGGAAGGGTGTTGGTAAAGTCACCCACCGCTTGCCCTCTTCATCTGTGCTAAACACTCTGCTCAGGCTTGCCTGCCATTGGCTGGCTCCTTCACAGTGCAGGGGATGGTACCCCACCTCGTGCTGACTTCCCGAGGAGCCTAAAATCATAGGAGCTCTGTGGCATCCAGATTTCCTATGACAAAAGCTTCACCTGAGACTTGGTCACTTGGACTGCAAGCACCACCCACGCTGCAGTTCATCGGGAGCAAAGGATTTACTTTGGGCAAATTTCCTCCTCAGACATTAAGAGCGGGGAGCCAAAGACTGACAATCATGATCTCTGGAGTCAGAGAGAGGGCTCTGCTCTAGCCACACTACTCTTTTACAGACTGAAGGTCCAGAACTGACTTTAGTTCTACCAAATCCATATATCCTTCTCCATATATCAGAGCTGGCTAAAGACAACCGAAACCCATTAGTCCTAAAGGAGCTGGTTCAGGAGCTGGTCCTAAGGCTTGCCACCCAGAGCCATAGATGAGCTGCCCAGAATTCAGTCCAAAGCTGCTGGTCAAGGATGTTGGAGGCCCAGGCTTCAGAGTGACAGGGCTGATGGTGACTCTTGAGGAAGGAGCGCTACATCTCTGTGGTCGTTATTCACGGCAGCTGCTCAGCGCCACTTGAGTGAATGTATTTACCAATATTAGCCTTGGAAGTGGTTTAGGAGAAGTCAATTTGAAAACATATATCCCAGTTTTAGTTTGGAAGCTGTACTCAAGGGCGAGGCTGAAAAAGGGAGATGACCTTTCGGGTCACCTAGCCCATGCTGTAGAAAGGACCTGGACTTTGTAATGGTGCCAGAGTCTCCAACAATCCACGGCACAGAGCCAGTGCAACATCAAACTCAGCGTTGATATTCTGCACGTCTTTTTCTCCTAAAGCCCAGATCCCTTAATCAAACTGTTCTAATTTGTTGGCTTTCTCGATGAATTTTGCCAGACTGGCAGCCTGTGACATTTGGCGACCTTTGCTCCCATCTCTGCTCCTAGATACTTGTTCTGTTTGATTTCCAAATGCTCACTTCTGACTAGCTTGGTTCTCAGAGGACAGTGGTCCCAGTTAGACCAGTGCTTCTCAACCCGTGGGTCACACGCAACCCCTTGGGGGTGGGGAGGTATGGAACAACTTTCACAGGGGTCACATCTCAGACAGCCTGTATACCAGATATTCACACTACAATTCATAACAGTAGCAAAATGACAGTTATGATGTAGTAATGGAAATAATTTTATGGTTGGGAGGGTCACTGTATTAATTTCTGAGGAGCAGTATTAAAGGGGGTCGCAGCATTAGGAAGGTTGAGAGCCACTGAGTTAGACAGGCTGAAGCACACTGCGGCACCAGGGGAGGAAGGAATGGGGGCTCCTGGGTGCCTGCTGCTAAGTGAGCAGCCCTCTGGGGGCTGGGGTGGGGAGGTACGCTCACCGTCCACGTGATCTCCATATTGTTCTTTCTTGTCCCTTCACCCTTCACATCACTGGGATTAGATTCAGGGGCTGGAATCCAAACAGATAAAGCTGAGTCCCAACCTGGGCCTGGCCGGGATCCCCGGTGCTCCTCCTACCTAACCGGCCCCTTCTGTACTCTGGCTCTTCTCAGCCTCTAACTCCTTTTCTTCCGTGTGTGCTCTGTCTTCCTGGCTAAGACTTGCACCCCCAAAGTAGAGCTAATTTCTTTTCAGTGTAATCCTTTGCTGAGTTAGAGCTTATCATAACGCTTTCTGCTGAGTATGTTTTGTGAGATGCTGGCTTATCCTAGAATTTAATGTTTGCGGGGCAAGCATTTCTACCTCCATGAGCTGGTGTGATCGCATAAATTCAACCATTATCTTGGTGTGCTACGAAGAGAAATCTGACATAACACCAGATTATACGTGTTCTTAACAGCGTCTCCATGCTCCATGGAGATGACAAAGCATCATTAGCAATAATAAAAATGACAGTTAAGATTTACTGTGTGTTTACTGTGTGATGGGCACCACAGTAAGTGCCTGGTATGTATTTTCTATTCCTTCCTTTCATGTGCATCTGTGTGTGCACATGTGTCGGGGGTCAGGGGTCTTCCTCAATCACTCGCCACCATTTTTTTTTTTTTTTTTGGTTTTTTCAAGACAGGGTTTCTCTGTATAGCCCTGGCTGTCCTGGAACTCACTCTGTAGACCAGGCTGGCCTCGAACTCAGAAATCCGCCTGCCTCTGCCTCCCGAGTGCTGGGATTAAAGGCGTGAGCCACCACGCCTGGCTCCACCGTATTTTTTGAGACAGGGTCTCTCACTGTACCTGGAACTCAGTGATCCAGCCACAGTGGCTGACCAGCAAGCCCCAGACATACTGCTTCCTTCCCCTCCGCTTCTCCAGTGTTGGGATGACAGATGAGGGTCACCAGGCCCACCTTGACATGGGTCCTGAGTCTACTGAATTCAGGTCCTCATGCTTCACAGCAAGCATTTTACTACCTGAACCATCTTCCTGTCTCCTCTACATTATAGCGATTTGTTTGTGTGCTTATTTAATGTTTGCACGTGTGGCTTCACATATGCCACAGCACATTCGTGAAGGCCAGAGGACAACTTCTGAGATTCAGTCATCTCCTTCCATCCTTTGGGTACCAGGGATCAAACTCAGGTCATCAGGCCTCGTAGCTTGTGGTTCTTCCCACTAAGCGATCTCCCCAGCTTTTAAAAATGGGAGTCCTCTCCACAGCCCTGAGATGTGCATCAGAGCATCTTACTATCCTTCTGTTTCACAGGTGAAGAGGCTAGGCCTTGGAAAGGCAAGTAAGCTGCCTAAGTGCCCACGGCTGGGAGCTGGGATGAGTCAGTGCGAACTCAGGGCAGCTGGCACTCAAGTACTCACGTGCCCCGCTGGTTCGGTACCGCTCGGATGGAAGGCTGGGATGGCTGCTCCCCACCTCGTTGACAGCGATGACTCGGAATTGGTAGTTGACATACGGGGACAGATGGAGGACGGCTGAGTTGACGCTGCCTGGGAACCTGGAGTGGTCATGCCACACCCCTGGTTGGAACTGGTCCTCTTCAAACTGAACGACGTAGTCTGAATGGACAAGGAGGACAGAGCTGTTCTGGGAGTCACAGGGTCCTGCTTTAAGACCACATCCTTCATGGCTTCTCTTTGTCTTTATCATTTCTGAGGGATACAGGGACACACAAAGACGCCTTCCCAAGACAAGGGGGAACCAAGGCCTCCATGTGTGGGCAGAGGTGGGAGCGGGACACTGGGGGGCCCTCGTCCAAGACTCTAGTTCTGGGGCACAGAGCCCAGCCTGACCTGTGATAGGGCTGTTGTTGTCATCCCCTGGGATCCAGGTCAGCCTCACACTCCTCTCAGCCAGGTCAGTGAGCTCCAGGTCCCTGGGTCGGTCTGGTCGCCCTGGCAGCAGAGGAAAAAAGATATCACTCAGAGTTCCTGAAGGAGAGCCAGTCCCTCTCCATGGGGGAGTACTAGTCCTGGACAAGTCCCTGAGGGGCTCATGTCTCTACTGCCAGTAGATCAAACCCCAACCTACCCTGGAGAGCCAGTGCAGGGACCACCCGCTTCCCTCCAGGAGACAAGGGAGAATCAAGAAGGTCAAGAATATGGAAGAAGGGAATAAGGAGAATCTGGTAGGACAGAGGGAATGAGGCCATCTTGTTTCTTCAGAACGTGTAGAACACACACATTGGGGGGAAGTTGCTGTTTTCATGAGAGAGGCTGGTGGGGAGGAATGAGGACTTTTTTGGTCTCGCTCCTCATGATGACTGCCTGTCTTTCTGGATGCCAGGACTCCCAGGAGCATCCCAGGAGAGCTCTGCAGTGCTGAGCAGGGCAGAACGATGAGGGAAGTGAGGAGGGACCAAGACAGGCCAGGCCTGGTAGGAGACTCAGTCTGGACTACATGAGGATGTAGAGCAGAGGGGGCCACAGGCTTCCACACAGGGTAAAGGAAGCAGGGTGGTTTTTTTTTTTGGGGGGGGAAGGGGTGGACATGTTGTTCTAGTGAGTATCAGCACCATCCTGGTTTTGGAATAAAGTCGCGCAGCCGTAGAACGGAGGCAGACAACTCCCCCCATATTTTGCCTCCCTGAACCAGCTATTTCCATCTTTTGGCTGGTTACTAGGAGGACCTAGAACAGTGGTTCTCAACCCATGAGTCTCAACTCCTTTGTAGGGGGCTAAAGAACCCTTTCACAGTGGTAGCCTAAGGCTACCGGAAAACACAGATATTTACATTATGATTCATAATAGTTGCAAAATTACAGTTATAAAGTAGCACGTACTTATGTAGTCTGTACAGAATGAACAAAAATAATTTTATGATGGGGGGTGGTGGTTACCATAACATGAGGTCTGTATTAAAGGGTTGTGGTGTTAGGAAGGTTGAGATTTACTAACCTAGAAAGTGAGTCACTTAAGTTCACAGTGGGGTGTGTGTGTGTGTGTGTGTGTGTGTATGTGCGGGGTACGTGATGCATGGCAGTAGGTGAGTGGCAGCCTATAAACTGATGAGCCTGTAGGTGATGTCTGAGGAAGCTTTCTTGATTGGCCATTAGGCACATGAGGTGTAGTTAGGGGTCAACAATGGGACCTGAAGGGGGAGCTAAGTGTGGTGGAAAGAGAAAAATGGCGGTCCAGACTTGAGTCCAACCTGCAGAAGGAGCCTTGACATGGGCCAGGAAGGGAGGTGACTGTGGGTGCCCGAGGGTCAGAGGTCACACTAGGTAGGGCATGTGAAAGTGTAGCCCACCAGAACTATTCCTCCTCAAGATTCCACCCCTGGGCACCAGGCCCCTGATTAGTACCAATTACCTTTGGGCAGGGCAGCCAAACGGTTAGTTGGAGTGGCCTGATCAGCTGCAACGGTAAGATGGGTTATCCAGGTTAGCAGGTTATCCAGGTTAGCAGGTTATCAGGGTTAGAGGGCTCTAGACGGACACGGATGGATAGCCCAGGCTTTACAGCTGTCCCTGGGCAGCCCGCCTCCCAGGTGACCCTGTGTATTTCTCCATGGCCTGGAGTGGAGTTTCTGGCTTCTTCCTGTCCTAGTACTGTTAACATATCTGGGCCCATTGTGGCCAGCAATGGTGACCTCCACTGCAGGAGTGCAGAGAGGAAACAGGGCAGAGATGGCAGTGAGGGCCTGCTCCACTGGAAGGGGTAGCCACCTTCCCATCTGAATGGCTTGCTCTCTGCAGGCCAGCATGGACAGGGAGGGGTGGCATCATCTTAGTCAGTGTGTGGCAATGTGAATGCCACTAACTCCTGGGAGCAGTGTGGGAGGGGAAGGAAGCTGGAGGAGGTGCTGGAAGTGTGCACCCCCCACACCACACACATACACACAGCACTCTCCCACTATACTTCCACAGACACACACACACACCACACACAGATAGATATACATATACACCCTCCCACATATAACACACAACACTCCCCCTCCATGCTACACCTCCATAGATACATACCCTATACCACACTCCATATATACATATACACTCATACACATGCCACCAGCCACACACACACACACACACACACACACACACACACACACACATCACTCCCCCTCCACACACCTCCACACATCTCCACATACCTCTATACACACACACACACACACACACACACACACACACCATCCCGCATCCCATACTACACCCCTCCACACCATATCACTGAACACACACACACACACATATCATTATCATCATCATCATCCTCTTGGTCTAGCACTGCTTCAAGATGGCTTTAGTCAACTTGGTGGTATGAAGGTGCTGTAAGAGAGCAGAAGAGGCAGAAGTCACTCCACTTTCTGCTGTTCCACATCTTTCATGTGGGCTTGGGAGGTCAAAGACCTCACTCAGAAGACAGAACTCCACACTGTCCTCCTCGGCTTGTTTGAGAGTGGCAGCTCCTAATCCAGAGACCGGAAGAGGCCATCGCGCCTAATGGCTACTGACTATGCATTGCCCTGCTGACTCTGCATTACTCAGCACTCAAGGCCACGCTGACTGCTGGGAAGCAGGGAGACGGGCTGTTAGCGCTGATGTGGGTGACAGATGTTACCTAGAACAGTGAGGTAGGCCTTTGCCAGGTCCTGGTCCAGCTCGGTGCTGGCCATGCACGTGTAACTGCCCTGGTCCCGCTCTGCCACTCCGAAGATCGTCAGGGAGTCGTCTTCCTTCTTCATCCTGCAAGATGCCAGGCTGAGGTTGGCAGGAGGGTGGCTCACATACCGGGCATAGCTGATACTTTTGTCCCACAAGGGGAGAGCGAGGAGGTAAAGGAGATGGCTGGGCCAGGTGAGAGAGCACAGCTCCTGCTGGGGTCTGAGGGACCATCTCAACACTGACTGGATGCCCGAGTCCTCAGCACCCACACCGGGCCTGGCTCTGAACCTTTCTTGTGCTGTACACACTTCCCAAATTAGGGTACCAATACACTGACAACCCAAGACAGGCTGGTGTCACTCTCCTTCCCTTACATGTGTTTTGTCCTGTGAACCAGTTTCAACTTCTCTGAGATCCAACTGCCTGCTTCCACCAAAGGGAGGGGGCATCCCAGAGCAATATAAAATAGCTCTAGAGCTTTCAATACCAACGAGCACTGGATGCCCATGCACACAGGCAGGATGAAGCCCTGCATGAAGCTGGGCGAGACTGGGAATGGCTGGTGTCTTACTGCCTAGCTCAAAGACAGCCAAAAGCTCTGGGAAGGGAAGCTGGGATCGCTAGTTCTCAATCCCGACTGCACATTACAAAATACCCAGGGGACCTTTAAATACAATCAGCACCTGAGTCCTTACACCAATAAAATCAGAACTGGGGTGTGGGAGGTATAGTTGGGGGCACTGTCAAAGCATCCAGAAGATTCTGAGCTGAGATGCATCAGGCACCACAAGGAAGATGAAGCCAGACCTGCCCTCTACTGGTAAGCGGGGGCACTACAGGAAGAGCTGAAGGGATTGGAGAGTGGAATGCAGAATAAAGAGGTAAGGAAGGAATAAGAAGAGGGGATGTAAACAGGAGTAGGAAAAGTGAGAGGAGGGGCTGGAGAGATGGTTCAGAGGATGAGAGCACTGACTGCTCTTTCAGAGGTGCTGAGTTCAATTCCCAGTAACTGCACAGTGGCTCACATCCATCTGTAATGAGATCTAGCGCCCTCTTCCGGCATTCAGGCATATATACAGACAGAACACTGCATAATCAAATAGTGAGAGGAGGAGAAGGGACGGGGAAGACAGAAGATGGGAGAGAAGAGGTGAAGGAGAGAGCAACAGGTCTCTGATAAGAGAGGAAGAAAAGGTTCCTGGGATTGTCCCCTGAGGAAAGGTCACCAAGGCCATCACTACTCCTAGTAGCTCCCTAGTGACATGCGTGACACTGAAAGCAAGGGCAAACTTCCCCTTAAATGCATGTAAGGAGCGGAGATGGAGAGCAGAAACCTGTTTCCAATGTAGAGTGGCTCGTCGTCCTTCAGCCAGGAGACTGTGAGCTTCAAGGAGGGGTCATGTTTCACGCGGCACTCCAGCTGCACTGTGGTGCCCCTCTTGGCCACCTGGTCCTCGGGCATCCTGTAGATCCTGGTGGGGTCTGTGAAGACAACTGGATAGCTGACTGCTCACCCCTTCTCTGTCCCCCAGCTCCTATGTGGCCATGTAGTGTGCTATGCCTCAGCTTGGGATGTCAGGCATAGAATACAAACTAGCTGTAAGATTAGTGGGGGCTCCTGTGTGAAGGGCAATCAAACCCCCCAAATAGTTCTCTGGCTCAGAAATCCATGATGTGAATGCTGGTTCAGGGAGGTAGGTGAGCCTCTGGATCAGGCGGATAGGCTGCCTGACTCAGTGTTCCCACACTTGGGTCATGCTGATGTCCACTGGGATCAGCCCTCAGACAGGGGCATTTCCAAAGCATGGCTTTACTGCCCCACCTGAACTCCCACTAGTGACACCCTCCCATGCCACCCCCGTTTACCTTTGACCTCCAGGCGGACTTGATTTTCAGCTTTGCCCAGGATGTTGGTGGCCACACAGGTGTAGATGCCTTGGTCCTCTTTGCGAATCATCTTGATTTCTAGACTGCCGTTTTCGTAGACGTGGTAGTTACCGCCATCCAGGTTGCTTCCTTGCCCATTCTTAAACCTCACAACAGAGCAGCAAACACAGCATACTGAGAAAGGACTGGCCCAAGGGAGCCAGGGAGCAGCAGAGTCCATGGCAGGGGACTGGGGAGCTCAAGGTAGATACACGGGGTCTCAAGTCTTGTAGGCTCTGCCTGTAACCACTCGCTGGAAAGATTCAGCCCCTCTGAACAATATTGGGTTCACCCAGACAGCCAGCTTTAACTGTTTAAGGAGCCCAGGCTTTGCTGAATACAGCCTGCAGGAAGCAGAAAGACAGACGGCCTCTGCTGGGGAGACCTGGTCTCCTGGGACTTACCATCGAAGCGTTGGGATGGGAGACCCAAAGAACGGACAGTCCAGCCGTGTGCGGTTGTAAAGGATTACCCTGATGAGCTGGTTTCGGGGAGACAGCATCCGAGGGGGTACATCTGAAACCCCAGAGGGACAATTTGAGTGTGAAACACAACCCCCCGCCCCCTCTTTCCCTGGCTCCTCCCCTTCCAGCAGCCTTCCAGACCCCTAGATAACCTCATCTGTCCCTTCCTTTTACAAGCCTCGTCTAAGGGAAACCGATCCAGTCTACAGTATCTGGGATCCAGGTGTCCTAAGGAACATTACAAATGCTGCCCAACACAGTTGTAGACCACTGCCATGTTACAATGTCAAAGGATGACATCTTTCCCGTTTAGGTGAGGAGAGAGTGAATTTATCCATCTGTCTGTCTCCCATCTGTCCCACATCCAGACTAGCTTTTGCAAAGGGGTTTCCCCAAAGTCTTCCACAGCTTCTGGAGCTGATCCTCCACAGCCCTGAGGTATACTGTTTCGGCCAGTTCCCTCTTCCCTCTCCCTGCCCAAGGAGTGCAGCAGCCATGCTCAGAAAGAGGCACTTCCTATGCAGCTTCTCTGATGGAATGAGCCCTATGGTCACCTGGCTTGGTGGAGTGCAAGTCCTCTATTCATGCGCCACACCTCCCCAGGCCTGCCCAACGTGCCCAGGCT
The DNA here is from genome assembly GCF_978045245.1 of Mus caroli. NCBI lineage: Eukaryota > Metazoa > Chordata > Mammalia > Rodentia > Muridae > Mus > Mus caroli. The sequence goes on from NW_028227256.1 coordinate 129,168,625, forward strand.
GCAGAGAACATGTACTTCATGATGTCACTGGACCCCAGGAAGACCCCACTGCCAGTGGGCAGAGACTCACCTAACACGCTGACGAAGGCATTGGCCAGCAGGTAGCCATGTTCATTGGATGTGTTACATTGGTACACTGCCCTGCTGCTGATCTGAGTATCCCGGAAGATGATAGTGTCTCCGGCCACCTCACGGTTGGGATTGGGTGGTGCCGCTACAGATAGGAAAGAGAGGTTTCCCGTAAGAAACGGAAAAGGGCAGAGTGAAGGACATGCAGGGATCTCTCTCTCTCTCTCTCTCTCTCTCTCTCTCTCTCTCTCTCTCTCTCCAGGGTCCCAAGTACGCTAAGGGTTCTGTGGAACGATAGCACTGTCAAACTGTGTGACCTGGACCCTATGGGAATTTGTTTCTCCATCCATCACCTGGTGGGAACCTGAATCTTTGCTTTCTGCAGGCAATAGCTGAGCAGATGTGGCTGAAAATAAAAGCGATGGAAACAGACTTTGTAAACAGGGATCTAAGCACATCTCCAGTCAGTGTTGTTAACACTGCTTCAGTCCCTGCTCTGTGAGACAACCCATGGCCTCATGGGGTTTTGTGAAGATATTTTCATACAGGTGTAAAGTGGTTAGCACAAGGCCTAGCAATACTGTTAGTGTTTTCACTCAGTTTATTTAGTCAGTTGATTAGTTTTCTGAGACAGGGCCTTGTTGTGTAGTTCTCGTTGGCCTTGACCTCACCATGTTGCTAAGACTAGCCTTACACTTTTGGCAATCCTCCTGCCTTAGCCACTAAACATTGGGATTGCAGGCATGAGCCAACGTGCCTGACATTCATTCATTATGATCTTAATCCAATGTGCACTGGCAAGAATACAGCAACATCCAAATGGCCCAAACCCACCATCTTCCCATCCTTTGGGCAGAGCCTCTTTCATACATAAAAGCTGCCCATTAGCAAGAGCTTCATGCCAACCGAGTCTTCATACTTGCAAAAAGGTCTTCCTAAAACAAGTAGTCTACATAGAGACAGACCATTCTTGTCTATAGTTCTCCTGGGTTGCTGAGTCTGGAGAGCTATAGACCTTGTCCAAAAAAAGTCTTGTCCATCTGTCCTGAGGAAACACCATTCCTGTCTTCCCCATGAGAAGGAAGAATGAGGGGAGGGAATGACGAGGAACTATAAAACAAAACCTTTCCAGAAATGTAAAGACTAGTCACTTTTCTCATTGGTAACCGCTGGGAATGTCTGGGCCTGGAAGCAAATGCTTTGGCTTGCTGAGGCTGAGAGCTCATGGGCATCGCTCAGACCTGCAAGGGAACAGGAGTCTGGTCCTAGGCGCCACTCAACAGATGAGAATCTGGGGACTCAGCAGAAGGTAAATGAAGGCAGAATCTGTGTCCTTATCATCAACCCTGGGACCTACTCAGCAAAACGCCACCGGGGAAGTGGCGCCACCAACCCAAACACATCCTTCCCTGGCCAATCTCATGAACCCAGTTTTCCTACCAGTCACTTCTCTTAGGTACTTCCCGCAGACAGATGACTCAGCTCCAGGCTGTATCTACAGGACAAAGCTCTGAAGTGTACCACCGCTGCCTGCTTCCCCTGAAGTCTAGAAAGACAGAGGAGAGTGGCCCACAGGCTGGGGCTGCACCTCTGCTCATGGTGGGGTAGTGAAACTCCCTGGCTACAGATTTAGTCTTAACAAGTGCAAGCCTGCTGCAGTCCAGTGAAGTCTACAGCTCCCCTGCTTACCACCCCTGTGGCCTCCTGCAATTCAGAGCTTGGTTCCCTCCCCTGCTGTGTTTGTAAGGATACAAATCCAGTACAAAGCTGCCTGCCTGCTTTGCCTGTCTCCTCTGCTTCTCCACCTGTTTCTTTCCCTGACAATTTTAAAAATAATTTTTCTATTTAGCATACAAAACGTAGAGGTTGATACTCTCATACATACATACCAATGTACTTTGGTCATACTCTCCCCCTTGCTACACTCCCACCCCCCCCCCCACACACACACTGCCCGCCTTGTTCCATCCCACAGTCTCCTTTCAGCCTCATGTCTCGGCCTCCTGTTCAGCTTTATAGTTTGTGAGCGTGTCCTTGCCAAGTTTGACATTAGAGCAATGCAGGCTTCATAGAAAGAGTCTGTTAGCATCCCTTCCCTTTCTACTTCATGAACAGTTGGAGAAGCGCTGGTGTTAGCACTTCCTTATAGGTCTGGTAGAATTCAGCAGTGAATCCTGTCTTGTCCAGGCCTTCAATTTATTACTTCTTTAAGTTGCTCATACATTCTTGATTTAATTTTGGTGGGCCACAGGCATCTAGATCTTACCTGTTTCTTCTAGGCTTTCCAAATCATATGTTTTACTAAACTATGTCCTACATATTCTCTTGACTTCATTGAAATCTGTTGTGATGTCTCGCTTTTATGTCTAACTTTATTCATTCTGGTATCTTCTCTTTCTTTTGGTTCATTGATTAGAATTTGTCAATCTCATTTATTTTCCCATGAGCCACACTCTCAGTTTTATCAAGACTTGGCACTGGTCCTTCCCTCTCCATTTCATTCAGTTCCTCTCTGACTTTTGTTATTTCTTTCCATCTCCCGCCTTGGGGTTTGGATTGTCCTGGTCTTCCTGAGGTCTTGAGGTTCATCCTTGAGTTATTTCTATGCAATCTTACTGTACATGAGCTTGAAGCTATGGACGCTCCTCTTGTAACTGCCTTCGTTAGATTCCAAAGGTTCTGACAAGTGGAGCTTTTATTTTTCATTCGATTCTCAGACTCAAGTTCTCCTCACAGATTTCTTCGATGGCCCACGGCTCATTCAAGAGTGCATCTGTGAGCTTCTGTGCTTTTTCTCCTTCTTGGGTTCCAGTCATAGTTCACTGCCCCCTGAATAGATACAAGAAGCTATTTCAATTCTTTTGTATTGTTAAAACTTGTCTATGGAATAACATGTGATCTACTTCAGTGGAAGCTTCACAGATGAGAGACAAACGTCTATTTTGCAGCTGTCGAGTGGACTGTCCTGTAAATGCCAGACAAGTCCATTTGATCTTGGGTGTGGGTTAACTCTGAAGTTTCTTTACTGACTACAAGTCTAGATGGCCTATCTATTGATGAGATGGGATATTATGGTCACCCACTACTATTGTATCAGGAACCAACTGTCCTTTTACACACATACATAGAACACTTGCTCTAGTGAAATGGGAAGCCCCAGCATTCAATGCATATACTTTTACAATCATTCTCTCTTCTTGATGGACTGTTTCCTTTACTAAGTATGTCGTGGCATCCTTTATCTTTTGTATTAGGGGCTTGACTATGCTGGGCAGGATGGAGTGTATCTTATTCATCTATTAATACAAGAAAATTACATTCTCTGCTGGGTTCTCTTGGCTGAGACTGTATTCTTCTTTGTGTTCAGGATTTCTTTAGCACTTCTGCAGAGTGGGTTGATGGTCAAGAATTGCTTCAATTTGTGTTTGTCTTAATTGTTGTGTTTGTGTTGTATCTCTCCAAGAATTTACTTACTTTTTAAATACTTACTTGGCAAATGTGGGGTATGCACGTGCTATGTGTATATCTGGAGGTCAGAGGGAAGTTTATAGGAATCAGTACTGTCCTTCTACTGTGTGAGATCAACTCAGGGTGTCAGGCTGAACCATATCTCCAGCTCCTCTACATGAATTTAAAAGATAATTTTGATGGATAGCAATTTTGGTTGCTAGTTATTTTAATTTTAATGACTGAAGCAGTCATCGAAAAAAAAAAAACCCCAAGCTTTCTTGGTCATTTTAAGGGTTTGTATGGAGGTCTGATGTTATTCTGACGCCATTGTAAGTTGATATTTTTCTCTTACAGTTTGGCTATTGTTTCTTTGGTACTTTGGGCACCCTACCTATGTTGTGTTATCAATCTCTGGTTATGTCTATTTGGGATTCTAAATGCCTTTTCTGTTTGTGCTGACTAGTTTATGGTGACTTGACACAAGTTAGAGTCACTGAAGAGGAGGGAGTCTCAAATGAGAAAATGTCTCCATAAGACTGAGCTGTAAGCAAGCTTATAGGACATTTTCTTAATTAGTTATTGGTGTGGGAGGGCCATCCCATTGTGATGGTGCCACCCCTAGGCAAGTGGTCCTGGGTTCTATAAGAAAGCAGGAGCAAGCCAGTAAGAAGCACTCCTCTATGGTCTCTGAATCAGTTCTTGACTTTAGGTTTCTACCATGTTTTAGTTCCTCTCCTGACTTCCTTTGATGATAAACAATGATGTAGAAATATAAGCCAAGCAAACTCGTTCCTGCCCATGTTGCTTTGGTCATGGTGTTTTACCACAGCAATAGAGACCCTGACTAAGATGTCTAGATTTACAGTTAGATTTTGGAAGTTTTCTGCTATAATTTCATTGAATAGATTTTCTATCCTTTTAGTTTCTATCTCAGCTCTTCCTATTGCTTCATGCATCCTTAGGTTTATCTCTTGATTGCATCTTTGGATTTTTTTTTTTGGAAGTCATATTATTACTTATAAAAAGATCTTAGTGATGTTAGTGATGCTTTTTAATTTAGTGATGATTGCTTCTTTGATATTCCCTTCTATTCCTGATAGTCTTCCGTCTTCATGCTGTATCTGTTGATGGTTTCCAGTGTGTTCTTTTTCATTTCAACATTTCTATTTGATTAAAAAAACACCCAAACTAAAAACCAATCTGTTTGTGCATCCTTGTTGCTGACTTTTTCCTGAGCTCTTCTTCCAAGTTCTTTGTCTGTATTGCTGGCTTTCATCTCTTGATCACTATATTCATCTGCTTCTTTCCATCATCTTTGAGGTCACAGATCACTTTACATGAAAATGTTTGCATCTTTCATCTGTAATTTGTTAACTTCACGTTTCTGAGTTCAGAGTATGAGGAATTACGTTCCTTCTCGGGAGATGTGCTGATATGTTTGTTCATGTTTCTTGTGTGTCTGAGCTATGACGTACACATCCGTTGGCTTTGATAGTTCCTCCAGCTTCATTTGTGTGTCTTCTTATTGAGCTTTTATGGAGTCAATTCCTAGTAACATCCAGAAAGGACACAACAAATTGCTGGGATAGCAACCACACCAAGCCATACTTGGCATAGGAATACACTTAATACTGGTTAAAGCTCATGGATGCATCATGAATGGCTGTAGAACAGAAAATGGTAAAATCATGTAGTATGTGCTATGAAGTTGAAAATTATTTAAAGTCTATATAAAATAATAAATGGATGAGATTAAAAAGGGGCAAATGCATGGGATCAAAGGAAATAGAAGGAAAGACAAGGAAGAGGCGTCTCTAGCACAATGTCATGAAGATGGAGGGAAAAGAACACAGTACAGAGATACAGGATCCCCAGGGGAGAAGTCTATAGAGAAGGTGAGACTAATGTAAGAAAGGGAATCAAACAGAACATAATGTACTGTTTCAGGCAGGAGACATTGCTGGGCTAGCAAATTACTTGCTGTATAAGCACAGGGCCTGGCTTTGATCTCAGAGTCCACATTTAAAAAAAAAAAAAAACTCACAAAGGGAAGGAAGAACCTGTCGAGACCAAAACCAGAGGTTAGGCATGGCCCCCCAGTTGAGGGATGGGGCTACCCATCCATCTCCAAAACTTTAACCCAGAATTGCTCATGTCTAAAGAAAGTACAGCGACAAAAAGTGGAGCAGAGACTGAAGGAAAGGCCATCTAGAGGCTGCCCCACCTGGGGATCCATCCCACATGCAGACACCAAACCCAGACACTAGGGCTGATGCCAAGAAGTGCTTGCTGACAGGAGCCTGATAGAGCCTCCTGAGAGGCTATGCTAGTTCCTGACCAATACAGATGCAGATGCTCGCAGCCAACCATCGGACTAAGCACAGGGACCCCAATGGAGGAGTTAGGGGAAGGACTGAAGGAGCTGAAGGGGCCTTATCTGGCATCAATGGGAGGGGAGGCCTTTGGTCCTATGAAGGCTTGAGGCCCCAGTGTAGAGGAATGTTAGGGCAGTGAGGCTGGAGTGGGTGGGTAAGTGGGGGAGCACCCTCATAGAAGCAGGAAAGGGGGTGGCAGGGGGGAAACTGGGAAAGGAGATAGCATTTGAAATGCAAGTAAATAAATATCCATTAAAGAAAATGAGAAATACTTGACAAACCAACTCAAGTTCAAATCCCAGCCACCACATGGTGGCTTACTACCACCTGTAATGAGTCCTGACGCCCTCTTGTGTGTCTGAAGACAGCTACAGTGTACTTATGTATAATAATAAATAAATCTTTGAAAAAAAAATAAGCTGAAGTAAAAAAGACTCCTAAAAGTGCAGTTAAAAAAAAAAGAAAGCCGGGCGGTGGTGGCGCACGCCTTTAATCCCAGCACTCGGGAAGCAGAGGCAGGTGGATTTCTGAGTTCGAGGCCAGCCTGGTCTACAGAGTGAGTTCCAGGACAGCCAGGGCTATACAGAGAAACCCTGTCTCGAAAAACCAAAAAAAAAAAAAAAAAAGAAAGAAAAAGTGAAACACAGGGGGTTGGGGGAGCAAAGAAGTTAGAGCGATTTCCTCCTGAGGTTTTGAAGGCTGAAACCCACCAGATTTAGTGGGTTTGGATTTGGGGATCGGCTGCTGGGAACCCTGCTCTCTTGTGCTGGTGTTGAGCTTGTTATGAGAGAGGACGCATGCCTGCTAGAGTTCTCTTCACTCAGTGGCTCCCTTCTCTGCATGCCAAGGGCTTCTGTTGGCCACACCTAGCTTTGTGGTCTGTAGGCTGGGTTCTTTCACGCCTCCGGGCTCTACAGTTCGTGTACCCTGGAAATGTTCTAACTGGAAATGTCTCCCAAGGACACTGAGTGGGGGCAGAGGCACAGCACCTCATTACAGGCAGCCCTGCCATGTTCTTTTCCATGCCTTCCAGCGTCAGCCTGCCTGCTGTGAACTTGGTGGTATATGTCAAGAGGCCAGGTGGAACAGACAGGAGTTTGCAGAGATTGACCCACCCGCTGGCCTCAGGCTCAGGACCCCACAATTATTCTGTGTTGATAAGATCAGCTGCTGGCCCTTAAGGACGAGAATACCTTACCATATACACCAGTGTTACTCAATCTGTGGGTCTAAAGGGGTCGTATATCAGATATTCAGCATATGAGATATTTACATTGTGGTTCATAACAGTAGCAAAATCACAGTTATGAAGAAGCAAGAAAATAATTTTATGGTTGAGGGGGGTGTCACCCAACATGAGGAACTGTATTAAAGGGTTGTAGCATCAGGAAGGTATAGAAGTGTGCTGTACACACTTGGCCACCATTTTCATCTTGCCAGCATCAGGTGCTGTCCTGCCTGTGTCTCACACACCCTTGCTTTTCTCCTTAGCCGCAGCACACTGGGGCAGCTTCCTTCTGCTACCTCTGAGTTCCCGCCCCACTAGTTGATATCACTGCTTACATTTTCCCAACTCCTTAAAGAAGTGAATGACGAGACATCTAAAAAGTCAAACAACTGGACAGAAAGAATATAATGTGAAAAACAGACCAGCATCATCAGATCAAAGGGATCCCGGGACCCCTACTCAATCCATCTGGACAGGACCGTTTCCCCCAAATACTTACGTTTTGTTTTTTCTGCGTTCAGCCACAGTCTTCCAGAGTCACCTAACACTGTCTTTTAAGTGGCCTTTGTTAGAGAGTAAGACTTGGAGCCATCACTGTTAATAACAATAGACTTAATAACCTTCTAAACCTCATCTACCACTCAGAGTCCAAGCCTGAGTTGAGGCCTCAGTGTTCAGCTTCTAAACTGGGCTCTAGAGTTACTGGGCAGAAAGCAAAGGTTAGGGAAACCACGAAGAAGCACAGATCTCTAGACACAGGAACACAAGCACAGGCTCTAGGCTACTTAGCCTCCTGTTCTTTCAGAAGAATAAGGAAGGCTTTCTACTTCCGAGATGCCCGCAGAGGAAGAAATGCCAATGAGCCATTCACCTCCTTCACTTTGGGGACATCTGGCTCACCAACAAATACTCTGAGGGGGGGGGTGGGAACAGATGGAGTGGGACAGCAGCTTGACTCACATTGCAAAGGCTCTCCATTCACCATCCACTGCACGGTCGGCTTTGGGTTCCCATTGGCTCGGCATACCAGCCTCCCATCTTCCCCAGGAGCCAGGATCAGGTTCTTGGGCTCATCCAGCCAGTATGGAGCAGCTGAAAGACAAGGCAGGCAGAGGTAGATGGCACAGGCCAGGCACGAGAAGCCAGGTGAGCTCCTGTAGGAGGGCAACCCCCCAAGTTCCAGCCCTGATCATTCACCCTCAGGAAGATGGCTCAGCCCAGCCTGCAGGTGGCTGGTTAGCTGAGCCCACAGAGCAGAGTCTACTTCTTAGAATTCTCCAAAGGGTGTTTAAAAGGCAGGGATGCTAGGGATCCAGACCTACTGCAGCCGAGTTGTCAAGGGACCACGCGGCTGAGGCTCTGAGAGGTCAGGGACGTTGCGCTTGGTCACTTTTGGATTCTGTTGTTATAAGACTGGAAAGTGGGCTGGTGAGATGGCTTAGTAGTTAAGATTACACCGACTGCTCTTCTGAAGTTCCCGAGTTCAAGTCCCAGCAACCACATGGTGGCTCACAACCATCTGTAATGAGACCTGACGCCCTCTTCTAGAGTGTCTGAAGACAGCTACAGTAATAATAAATATAAATAAATCTTAAGAAAAATCATCTATCTAAGAAAGAGAAAGAGAAAAAGAAAAGAGAAAGAGAAAAAGAAAAAGAAAAAGAAGAAGAAAAAGAAAAAGAAAGAGACTGGAAAGTTCTGAACTTTTTTCTTTTAGGCACTGAACTCTGGTTAGAGTCATTCTTGGTGGTTCACACTTTGCCATTATTTGGACAATTTTTTTATGAACATGTGGATTTTTCTAAGAAAAGAAACATCTAGATTAAAGGCTCCAAAATCTTGTTACTCACCAAAACGAATGAGAATGCACTTGTATGTGTGTGTGTGTGTGTGTGTGTGTGTGTGTGTGTAGTGCTGAGGACAAGGACATACGGTCAGCCAACTGTATGCTGAGAAGGTTGTACTCAGCCTCAGCCCTCAATCTCCCAGGCTGCATGTAGCCTGGGCTGAGTAATGACCCATACAGCCCGTCATCTAACGGGGGCCCACAGGGACAGGAGCTCTAGTGTCGAGACAGCTCAGGTGAGCTGTATCTGCTTTGAGGGGAGGGGGGTGGCTTAAAAATGATTTGGTCCATGGTGACTCCCACCCTGAAGAAGCAGCACAGTGCCATGCATACGACACAGACAGCACAGGCTAAGACGACACAGCACAGATGGGAATGCAAAACGAAAGAAAAGGCTCTGGGACGGATCTCCCTGCAGAGAGAGCCCAGAGCTGGGCAAACACCACAATAAATTGCCTTCCCTCCGTCTCCATGCCCACGAATGCGTGCAGTACACCCAGGAGTGATACCACCATGGCAGCCCAGTGCTGTCATTAGCCAGGACACTGGAAGTTCCCCACTCCCTCTGTCTCCCAGCCATAGCAGGAGGGGCGTCATGACATTGGTGTTCAGGGCTGGCAACATAATCATAATGAGAAATACACACAACGTACCCTTTACTCTCACCGAGATCGTGTGCCGGATGCTGCCCATCTTGTTGGAGGCCAGGCAGAAATACTCCCCAGAGTCCTCTTCGGAGACATTGGTGATGCGCAGAGCCTTGTTAAAGTTCTCGAACTTGGCCTTGTTAGATGGGAGGTCCCCACCTTTCTTGTACCATGCAATGTCTGGTGTTGGGCTAGTACAGGGGTCAAGAAGAAAGCAAAGGGCCCATTACTGAACGTCTTCTAAAGAGTCGGACACCCAGACATCCTAAAAGTGGCTTGGGTCCAGCAGGAAACTATATACCCTCTAGAACCTGGACTCTCCTATTTAGAGAAGACTGGCTGGCCACAGGGTCTCCACAGAAAGGCAGAGCTAAGATAATATGTGATTCAATGCATCTGCAGCAAGCCCAGCCATTGCCTTTTTCTCTTTTCCCAAAGCAAAGGTAACTATAGTGGGATGTCGATGATAGACATATAGTGTTCTACTCATGGGCCTGCTGGCTTTCCCTTTTCCTATATACTGGTATGCCTCTAAAATGTGTGGATGGATGCCCACCCCGTCTTCAGGATCAGAGCTAGAAGATGGTACGTACACGCCAGAGGCAATGCATTCCAGCAGCAGGTCCATGCCACGTAGAACCATCTGACTGCTCGATGTGCCCTGGGGATACATGAAGCTGGGCGTTCTTTCTGCAACTCCTCGGGCTGAAACAGGACAGAACAAACTTCTGTGAGCCTCCAGTCCAGGTGTGCCAACACTATTGGGTTAGAAAGAAATGTCATCACCACTCTGGGTCCTTCTAGCTCAAGCTACCCCAAGGATCTGATGTGTTTGGAAGCTTGGGGGTCCTCTGCTCCTCCAGCACATGTATGCAACCAGTTCCAGGTTCTGCTGAGAGAAGCCCGGAAGCCTTTCCCTTCCTCTTGGACAGGAAGGGACTATGGAGCATTGAGAGGTCCATCTCTGACATCTGTGTTGGGATGGAGGGGCCCCGAGGCCAGATCATCTCAGCATCCGTCTATCCTCCCCAGACAGGGACATGGAGGAAAGAGAAGCCATAGGTTGGGGACAGAGGACAAGCCACCTGCTCTCTGGGACTCTGACAAGGAGCTGGAATGAAGCAGCAAGGCCCCAGATAAACAGAGAATTATTAATGGCTTAGCAAAGACACAAAGAGAATGAACGAGGAGAGATGACTGGAAAACTGTCTGGAGCCAAGCCCACTCTGGCTCCTCACTATGACTGCATGAGAGATGGGGTGGGTGTAGGTGGGGCAAATGGCAGCCAGGATGGGGGAAGGTGATCAACAGTTCAACTAGGCTGGAGCAGCCAGGAGATAGGCAGAAATCTTCCTTCCACACAGGTGTTAGAGGCTGGATGGTGTACACGCTGACACTGTTTCCCATGGAGGGGGCCATGCCAATCAGGGTGCATCCGCGGAGAGTGTATCAAGCCTTACTTGTTTCCTATACGCTTTGTACAACTCCGTGGAAATGGGTAAAAGAAAAAAGAAAAAAAATAAATGTTCAACTAGAAATCCCAAGTCAAACAGGAAACTGGAGGAGGAACACATGAAGCCTTAGACACATAAAGACTGAAAGACGAATATAAGCCTGAGACCCCACGGGCCGTAGGCTCAGCCAGACAAGTGGGAAGGAGGGGGGGCAGGCAGAGCTGCTAGGAGCTAGAAGTCTGGGGGATGCCCTGAGTCAGAACAAGGGCATCCATCTGGGTTTAACTGCTGCTGGAGAGGTGAAGCCTGGCTGGTGGCATCCAAGCTCAGTAACTCATGCATCTTACGGAAGCTGGCCGCCCCTGCAGGTATCAGGATGAATCAGAGAGGCTCCTGACCTGAGGATGCCCAGCTTCTCTTCATTAGCCATTGAGAAACATCTCACAGAATTTATCTTTTATCTTTTGTCAGGGGAAGAAATGTTAAAACACACACTGAGATATTTGAGCTCCCGACACAACAGAATAGACGGCATATGACACGTGTTCAGGAAATATTTGTGGAGCTGACAAGTTAAAGGGGGAAGAAGAAACAAAAAAGAAGGCAAGAGTTTACCCCGATACGGTCTCATCTATCACGCCAGCATACACATATAGAACAGTGGCAACTGCAGGGTTAATCCATTAAGTGGTTAGTCGGTTACTGTCTATACCTGCAGACCTAGCAGCATCCTCTCAGTAACCAGGAAGCAGCAGCTTCCTCCCATCACACAGTCACAAAACAAACAAAAAGAACCAAAAAACCCAAACAAATGAACAAACAAACAAAACCACACAGTCATGGGCACCAAAAGGACAGAGAGATTCCAGGGTAGGAGGGTCATATCAAGTAGGTGAGTCTGTCCAGAGTTGTGAACCCTGTAACGACATGGAAAAGATTGCATCTCAGTCACCACACTCATTCCACACAAGAAAAGTCTACAGGGGCCAGTCTGTGAGCCTCTGGACACTTAGTTCACCCCACAGCCTGCAGCATGAACTCTCACAGCCTGCAGCACATCATGGAAGCAGGAAGGATGGGGAACAGGAAGATTATTAGCCCAGAGCCCTGCTCTGGCCATCAGGATGCCTAGGAGTGTGACCAGAGAAAAGCTACATACAGCAGCAGTACACAGTATAGGGTATGGGGTACCAATCCTCAGAAGTATCTTAGGGAGGAAGCAGCGACTGAAAAGCAAGCCTCGTTCAAAGGAAATGAAAGATTACCCTGCAAGCCAGAGGGAGCCACCACAGCCCTGTAAGTATTTAAGAAGGGCCAAGTGCTGTGACTGGTTGGTCTGCAGTGTCAGCATGTTTAACCCTCACAATGAATGTTACCACTTGTGTGTTTTTAGCAAAGGAAACTGAGTTTCTATGAAGTTAACAGACTTTGCCCAAGCTCACAGGTTTGCTGATTTGGATTCTAAGCTGTGCTGCCATGGTTGCGCTCAGTCTGAAGCTGGAGATGTCACTCTGTCCCCATTTCTCACAGGCAGTTTCCCAATGTTTCTAACAACTCCAATCAAAGAAACCCAAAATCCCAAGGTCAAGAGGTGAAGAAGGGCGCTTGGTCCTCTGTGAACTGCTCTGGTCTGTTTTACTATTCTCAGCATCTATGATCCCTGCTTTCCTTGGAGGCAACGGATAAGCTCAGAGCCAAGAACCTGGGGGGATGGGGGAGATGAAGAGATCCAGAGCATCTCCACTGGATTCTTAGGGACACGGGAATCTCCCACACGGTGACTAGCGGCTTTACAGGGGAACGAGAAGGCTGGCGCTGAAGGGAGGTTCTGAAAAATGTCAGCTGTGCAGGAGGGAGTCATGAAAACTTGAGGTAGCAGATCTGGCTGGTGACCTTGGGAGCCTCTGTTCCCAAGGGAAGGTGCCTGGTCTCTTTCCTTGGAGGAAACACAGGAACCAGTAACTACCAAGATGAAGGTAACTATTGAATGAGGCTCTATGTGGTGAAAACTGTCTCTTTAGCTAGGACGGCTCTTTTCACTCTGGAGACAGGGATGCTCTGCCCATTTCCAGTTCAGGCTGGGTCTACCCTGATACAAAAAACAAAACAAAACAAAACAAAACAAAAACAAAACCAAAAAAAAAAACCCAAAAACCCCCAGGATACAGACACCAAGCTCAAACCTGCATAAATTCAAGAAAAGCTGCCAGAGGGTGGCTCTTGGAAGCTGTGGCACTGAGAAGACTCATGGATCCCCAGAGCCAGATGGTCAGTCAGGGGACATTAGGTCACGACCCCACTTTAATCAAACTGTCTTCAAAGGGTCAAATGAGAAACAGTTTCTGGCTGTCTTCTACCAAAAAAAAAAGGTCAAAATTGCTGACAGACTTAGCTGTTCCCTTCACTCAGTAGAACAGGGCAGCAGAATATGGTCCAAGACCTCAGATGCATTGGGGACCTTTGCCAAATGCAGCATTCTGTGGCAGCTAGAGCCTACATCCAGTTCTCTCTGCTGCCTTCTGTTCTCAGAACTGAGAACCAGAGACATGTGAAACAGGCTTCCTGGCACCCCATCCCTCTTTCTGGCCCCTAAGTGGGGCAGGGGTGTGTGTGTGTGTGTGTGTGGTCTCTTGATCTAGAAACATTAGTGTATCTTGCTATTAGGAAACCTATGTAGAATTAATCTGAATGCTGCCTGCAATAGTTACAGCCTCTCTCCTCACCCAGTTCTTAGCAGAGCTGGAAAACCGGGCGGTTTTCCTTTCTCTGGTGCACGCTAATGTCTCTCCCTGTGGAGTAGCTCTCCTCCTGTATGTGTGCCTGCCATTCTCTCCCCGGCTTATCTTCAAAGTCTCCGTGTCTCCCTTAATTTAGAAACAGATGGCCTACATACAATCCAGTCCACACACAACTTCCTCCTTTAAATCCAACATTGGGTTCTATATTAACATTGTCAATGTGTACTGCAGCTTAGCAGCTGTGGGTCACGATCCTCTTTAACCTTTACAGCCATTTTTGAGGCTAGTAATCCACCTGTTTGGCAGATGAAAGAATCGAAGTTTTGAAGCATTAAATGGCTTGCCTAGTGTCACCTGGTGGCATGTCCTGGAGACTGGATTTGATTGGAGACAGTGTGGCTCCAGGTACAGACTATAAAACACCTGCTTTCTGGATGGAATGAAAGCCAGGTGCCTTTCTCTGCCAATCAGAGGGGAGGTAACTTCTGACGCATGTCTAGAGGATGTCAACTCTTTGTGCAGATCATTAGGACAGGGGGGCCCCTTCTTCTAGAAAAGAGACATATCACACTTCGAGCCAAAGAGAGGTATGTACTGGACATTTGTCGCTGATGATGTTCCTTGGCTAGGAGCTCTGTGGACCCAGGAAGGAGTTCCTTACTTTCTTGGTTTTTCTTTCTTTCTAAAGCCTTCAGCTTGGTTGTCCTTTACATCCTCCCCACAGCTTCAGGCTATGCCAGCCGTGCCCTGGTGGGGACCGAGGACCAAGGCTCCGTCTCTATGCGAGCTCTGTTGGTTTCACAGTTCTGAATGACTCTCACTCTCTTCTAAAAAATTCTGACCTCTGGAGAAAAGCTGGGTTTAGGCTGGAATCACTCAGCCATCTTCTGTGGATAAACAACTTTGCCTTTCCCTGCCTTACACAAAGCAAAGAACTTGAGCCACGTGATCTCGAAGGGCTCCAATGCGTTTTGGATTTCAGAGTACTCTCTACAATAGATATTTGGGGTTCAATTTAGAAAAGGCACATTCCACAGCAGTGCTTTTGACACAGTGGTGGTTGGCTCCATTACCTTGAAAACAAACAATCCTCAGAATCCAACAAAGGCTGCCTGCTTCCTTGGGCAATAAGTCTCAGCGTGGTTCCTGCTGCTTGGTGCCAAGTTGGAACCTCTGTTTCCCCTGGCTCTCATTTCTCAGCCCATCCTCCATTCCAGACTCTGCTCATTGCTTATATTAGCAACCTCAGTAAAGACATCCCTACCTATCTGGGCTCCCAAAGATCCCCTTGGGGACCTGAACTCAGCTCAGAAGCATAATTGATAATGGGACCAGCTGCTTTGTCAAATCTAGCAAATGCTGAACCTAATGGCTGCTCAAGGAACACGAGGCATTCTTAAGCCACAGTGAGGGGAGACTCAGGTGTGCAAATAGCCAGTCCCCCCATTAATCAGACCTAGCAGACAGCTGTGGCTCGTTAGAGCTATAACTCATTGTGATCGTGCCACGATTTGCAGATGTGACTGGTGGCCACTGGACTTGTATGTGCTTCTGGAGGGGAGAAAAGGCACAGATGTCGGGGACATGGCTGGACAACTTCATTTATACTTACCCAGAGAGAGAACTCGGACCTGGATTCTGTATATCATTTTCTAGAGAAACCTCTTTTTAAAAAAAATTATTTACTTTTATTTTATGCATATTTTGCCAGCATGTATGTCTATGCACCATGTGCATGCCTGATTCCTACTGAGGCCAGAGGAGGGTGTTGGATTCCATGAAACTGGGTTACAAATGGGTCCAAGTCACCATATGAGTGCTAGAAATTAAGCCTGACCCTCTGCAAGAGCAGTCAGTGCTCCTAACTGCGGAACCATCTCTCCAGCTTTCAAAGAGATTTGGGACCTGCCTGTGACAAAGTACTCTCAGGAAAAAAAAAAAATGAGGCTATAAAGCAGGTGATTCAAACCCAGACACTGAAGAGTCAACGCAACCAAATCTGGCTGTGCTATTTATGCTACCAAATAGGAACCGGATTTCCTGTCTCCTCCTGGTGGTGGACTCTCAACTATTCTCAAATAGCCTCTGTGACAGTTAAATCTGAAATGCACCCCTGCCCTGGCTCATGGTTGGTCCTCAGCTCATGGTGCTGAGGTTGTGAGGGTGGGATGTTCAGGAGGTGTGGCCTAGCTGGTAAAGGTGGATAATCAGAGGTGGGTCTTTGAAGGACATCTGGCCCTCGGTTCCTGCTTTGTTTTCTGCTTCCTAGTCTGCTGTGATGTGAACAGCCTCTCCAACTCCTGCCAATAGTGACAGCGTGCCTGCGTCCCACCATGGTAGACCAAAAGGCTCTGGGCTGTAAGCTGACATAAATCTCTCATCTCTCAAGTTGTTTCTCGGATATTTTGGACATGGTGATGCAAATGTCCACTTTCCATCCATCTGTCATTGACCCTTAAGTCTCCACTGGGTCCTTCATGGAGATCTCCCTTGCTTGAAGCCACCTTCTGAGAATTCAGCAAATGGAGACTTGCATACTGGAGGAAACCCTTTTGATGGGAGCCCACCTCAGACTCCCACTGACCACCTTGCTCCAGGTGGACAGTGTCCTGGGGTGTCCCCTTTGGCACCTGGCCTGGCCAGCTGTCCACTCTGCCACCCAGCAGGAGTTAATGTCACAGTATCAGTCAAGTTAGACAAAGTGGATTAGGACAGGAGAAGTTACTCCCAGACTCACCACTATATATGTCAGGGTGGTTTCTTAAGGACGAGTCATTATAGGGGTTGTCTGCAATAAACAAAAGAGGGTGAGCGAACAGGGAGGCACGGAGCAGGTATGGGCGCGAACACAAGGCGGGAGAGAACAGAAATGCAAAGCCACATCACAACTGAGGAGAGTGCCAATGGGGTTTGCAAAAGAAAACAACACAGCTGGAAAAGGGGGATGCACTTGGTAGCGAACAATCAACGCAAAGGAGCTCAAAGAAAACAAAGTGGTTAAGTCCTGCAAAAGAAAGCAATAATAAAATCGAGATTATTTTGAAAGTAAAGATATTAGGCTTGAACTCTGCATGGTCCATCTATACTTTGAACAAATGAGGTTAAGAATGAGTGTCTTGTAGCATCTTGTAGCTGGCTCTGAACCAGCGTCCCCAGGACTCCGCGTAAGACCAGCTAGAGAAAAAGGAGTGTTAGTGAGACCTGTGGAGGACAGCAAAGCCTGCCTGGCAGCAGCTAAACTGCAGGGGGTAGGTGTGCATGCATGCGTGCGTGCGTGCTCGTACGTCCGACCACGTGTGCGACCAGGTGGCCATCACTGTAGACCCTGACAGACCTCTGCTGGGAGACCCTGGTGGAGGTTCCTAAAAGGAGAACAAGATGAGGGGATGAGTCCACTGTCTGAGACCCAGAGTTCTCTGGAAAACACAGGGCAGGAACTTTCTTTAAAAAAGCAGTATCAGTGGCTGCCACTCCAATGTGAGTGACTAAAGAAAGGCCCTGGTCCTTCAGTCTTCAATGAAGACATTTTAGAACAGGACACATAAACATACCTCTGCCTTTAAGTCGCTGTTTTACTCTCTACCCACCCCATTCGAGGGTTCAAGTTCTGACAGTACCCACAGGGGAGGGAGTGTGCAGCTAACTGACTGGAAGCCAATCAGAGACAGCCTGAGAAGCCAGGACACAGTCCAACTTCCTAGGGGAGGCCAGGGGGCTGTGTTAGAACATTTGCATATTTGAAGACAGATCAAATCCCATCTTAAACAATTGTAAGAGAGCATGAGAGTTCTTTTCTGGGCCTGATATTGAACTGTACCCCCTGTCTGCTTTACAGCCAGCAATGGGAAGATTGTCATGATCAGAACCGTTTCTGATAATGTGGCTGTTGAGAAAGACCTGGCTGCTCTGGAAGTCAATTTGGATGAATGTGGGCTGGAAGGTGGGAACTGGTCCACAGTGAAATGAAGGGGTCAGTGGGGCTGAGGCAGTGCTTGAGAGCGAAGGTTCTCTTTTTCCCTCTTGGGGAGGGGCACAGTGGCATGCTCAGCTAAAAGGGGCTCCTTCTCCTTCACTCCCATGCTTTATTCCCAGGTATAACAGAGACTTTCTCAGTTCCAGGGGAGGAGCAATGCGCCAAGCTTGCTACAAGCTGTGGAGCACATGTAAGAGATTTAGGGAGCCTCTGTCCTTGAGGAATACCATTTGAACACAGGCAGGAAGTGTAGGGTACACTCCACTGTCCACCTCAGCAGATACCCTCCTCTCTAACCAGGTTGCCTCCTGCTATAGCAGTCAGAGCCCTTATGCTTGTCACAGTATGGACAAAGTTGCACGTCTGTCCTTGTCAGTCTGACTCAACCTGGTTAGCTTTTGCTTCATTCTAAAACAGATTGAAAATAATGTTTAGCTTGTCTGGATTTTGATATATACACATATATGTTAATATATGTGTAATACTTTTACCTCTTCCTTAGATGCAATTAATAAAAATAGTATAATAATCTCAAAAAGCAAACGACAGGCAGACAGCGTGGCTTCCCACTCAGACCTGGTTCTGAAGGAGGTAAAGAAAGCCCGTGCCCTTTCTAGACAGGAAAGTCAACAGAGCCCAACTGTGCTATTTTAAGAAACTGTGCCCAATTCTAGGCTGGCTCAGATGCCCAGAACTTGTTTCCAGCCAGAGCTGCTCTTGGGAGGACTCCAGGAAGCTGGTAGCTTTCTGTTCAGGTTACCAAGAAGGGTTCTTGTCATTTGGAGAAGAGAGTTTCCAATGGGATAGGCGACTTGAAGTAAAGCAGAGACAAGTATCCCTTACTGACTTCCTCTAGAGAAAAGAATGCTTCTGGAAAGTTCCATAGCTAAGTGTCATTTAACCTGAATAGGCTCCCAGGCTCTGCCCAGAACTGCACGGCACCTGGCTCATACCCTGCAGCAGCAGACTGACTTCCAGCATCACCCTTTCTAGGTGGACACGAAGGCTGTGCAGGATCGTCCTTCTCTTGACAGCACTGTTCCTCCTACTGGTCCGTCCTCATTGCCAGCCCTGTCCTGGCTGAGGCCACTCAGAGGTCCTGGGCTGACCACACTGTCCTCCTTCATTCAGCCAGCTGGCAGAGAGTCACCTGAAGTACACTGAGGAGGCACAGCAGGCAAATCAACTTCCTTTCCCAGGGGTCTCCTGGGGATGGGTCCAGGAGTCAGAGAGCCAGGGACTCTGCAGCATCTGGCAGGGCTCCTTGCTGGGCTTTGAGCAATCCCCTGGGCTGTCTGTCCCGTTTTGGCAGACAACACCCACTGGTAAAGACAGATCACAGACAAGGAGGCAGGTGATCAGAGGACGGGCAAAGGTGTTCAGAGGGAAAGAATAGCAAGAACAGAAAGCAATGAAGAGAGAGAAAGAACAGAAGAAAGAAGAAGAGGAGGAGAAAGAGGAAGAGGAAGAAGAAGACAATGACAGAAGAGGTAGAAACCATGAGAAGCAACCTAGAGAAAGATGGTCCTTATGGACGGGCATAACATCCCTGAGGAAAGTGATGAGGCTGTGCAAACGCCACGATGCACCTGCCCATCACTGCCATAGACTAAAGAGGCCTCCCAGTGCTGAACAAAGTATCTAGGCTTTTCCCCAGGGGACTCCCCAGGGCTGCATGAGCCCCTGGAGGCAGGTCTTGGGAAGCTGAGGCTCAGCCTCATTTCGACCTGTGGTACCTTTAGCCTGGCGTCCTTATAATCCTTGCCATCTACAGCACAGCTCCGACAGTGACATTCACAGTCTGAGTCAGACAGATTAGAGACTCTCTAGAAGGTCCTCTTCAAGCTGTGTTACATGTCCATGGTGTAAATGAACCCAGGCAATATCCTGAAGAAGCTACGGGCTGCGTAGCTGAAGCTCCTGCCTGGCTTGTCCTGGTGTGCCTCTGTAGAGAGCCACCACCACTGTAGTGGGTCAGGGAACTCTAACTTCTTTTGTTTTAGTCAGAAATGATAAGGGGATAAAACTAAACCCCACAATGTGAAAGATAAATCTGCAGTTTGTAGACACAGCACCTCCAGGTGGCTCAGCAAACCCACATTACAGAACCAGACACAATTTGATCAGTGTGTCCACTGATCCTACTATCTTATGCACTGGCTTTCTCCTGGAAACACAGGCAACCAACGACTAGAAGTGAAAGACATGAGCTGAGTGCACAATAGGGTTTCCTGATGTGATACTCACCTAAAGTCATCTCTAACTCCAGGAACTTTTGAATGAGCTCTGAGGGCCCCAGAGAGCCCAAGCCTGCTGAGGTAAGACAGGGCTGGACCTCAGTATGTGGCTCTGATTCCTACCAAAGTACAACACTGGCTTAGCATAGGACTACATTTGACACAAGGATTCTGCATCCTCAGATGCTGTGCAAGGCAGTGGCAGTGGCTCAGGCACAGTGAGCCAGAGAGGATTGTGGGCCAGCCTAGTCTTGCATGATGTGTGCTCTTAGGGACTGGGACCACAGGTGAAGTCCCGAGCAGGGCCTCCACTTACTGGTGAGGACCTTGAGGGTGAAAGGATTCTTCTGCTGAATGGTGTGGGTGAAGTGGAAGCGCGCGTTGCAGCTGTAGTCGGTCTGCATGTCCTGCAGCATGACGTTGGAGAAGTACAGGTCCCCGTTATGACCCTGGGAGACACGCTTGTCCTGGGTGATGGGCTCCATGGCTGTGGGGGAGCAGAGGAGTGACAGGAGGTTAGCAAGTGGGCTTGGTGACACATTGCTGTAGTTCACTCGTCAGCTCCTCCTGATGCTGCAGCAGGGTGCATGGAGGGCATGCAGGGTGCATTCGAACCCAGATGGACATGCTCACTTAGCCCAGGTTCTGGGACCACAGTTTTCCAATTCCTGTTTGTGCCACAACCTGACTGGCCTCAAGGCCAGAGGGAAAACACAAGCCTTTGCTTGCACCTTGAGTGAGGAATCGAGTGCATACACACCACATGGAACACTGTGCAGGCAACATGCAATACTCTTTCATCTTTATCCCCCAGTGCCCAGCTGATGCCAGAGCACAAGGCATCACTAGTACTCTAAGTACAGCTGAACTTGGCCTTGCTGCAGTTCATCAGAATTTAGCCGTCATCAATTATAATACGGACTTTTATTTTGTTTACCCTTAAGGAAAAAATGCAATTTTCAATTGTAACTGTCAGATGTATGGCAACTGATGGCTCACACTGTCGATTTTACGAGACCTTCCAGTTTCAGGGACAGTGAACCACAGAGTAGAGAGTGAATGTCCTCACACAAATGTGGCTGAGGATGTCAACACGACAGGTTTTCAGGACCTGGTGTTAACCAAGGATGGCCTACACTCCTGGCTGATCTACTTCCTGTCCCCACAGCTTCTTTTTCATGTCAGTGATACCAACTGATATCCCACAACAGGTGCTCTGCTCTTCAAATCACTCCTCAGAGATTTGCTGTGGGCCTACTATGTGCCAGGTCACATGTTCCAGGGGCTGGGAAAAGAAAGACAAACCCTCAGTCCAGCAGGAGAGAAGGGCAATAGATGAGCCAGTGTAATGTATGGAGAGGAGCGGGTACTGAGGGGAAGGGTGTGACTGCAGAGGGAACCTTGTCCTCTAGGAGGTCCCGAGGAGAACCCTGAAGTCTGCATGTCTGTGTCAGGCACAACAACAGACTTCCAAGGTCCTGAGGAGCTGGAGGAGCTGGGGGAGCTGGAGAAGCTGGAGGAGCTGGAGGAGCTGGGGGAGCTAGAGGAGCTGGGAGAGCTGGGGGAGCTGGAGAAGCTGGGGGAGCTGGGGGAGCTGGGGGAGCTGGAGGAGCTGGGGAGCTGGAGAAGCTGGGGGAGCTGGAGAAGCTGGGAGAGCTGGAGGAGCTGGAGAAGCTGGGGGAGCAGGAGGAGCTGGGGAGCTGGAGGAGCTGGGGGAGTGTGTCTGAAGGCAGGAAGGACACGAAGCTTTCCTGGAGTTGAAGGTGAGGGGGAAGGGCTGGAGAGGCAAAAGGAGCAGGTCACAAAGGTGACTGTCACAGGTAATGGAGTCTGGGCTTGTCCTGAAGCAAGATAGGAGCCAGTAAAAACATGCAAATGAGGCTACCTGATTCTGTTCTTAAGGCCTATGGAGACTATGGATGAGATTGTGGACTGGGAAGATGTTAGCAAGGACAGACAGAGGGGAGGGCCATGAGGTCTGCTAAAGGGGTATCATGGACCTAACTCAGCCATAAATGTGACGTAACAGGTGAGAGAAGAGGGTAAGAACCGACTAGCTGGTGGCCAGCCTCCCTTCCCCACACATGTGAGGAGGAAGAGAGAGACTGTGGCAGTGTACAGAGTCTTCTCAGAGCTCTGAAGCCATCCTGCTCATGACCACACAGTGATGTCAATCTCTCTCCACAGCTGTCTGAGCCACGTGGTCATTCATATCTGCCTCTTACAAGTCGGTCTTCGGACTCTGAGTGAGGCCTGCTGCGAGCTTCTATCCTGCTGTGGCATCTCCGAACCAAGGCAACTTAAGGAATGGAGTTTTGTTTTGTTTTGTTGTTTATTTGGTTTTTGTTTAAGAATCCAGGCTAAGTCCACCATGATGGCAGACATATGAGGCAGCTGGTCACATAGCATCCACAGTCAGGGAACAGAGATGCAAGCTGCTGTTTGGCTCACGATTAACCTACCTAGAAATCCCTTACAGACAGGGACTAGTCTCCAAGATGATCCTAGAGCCTGACAAGTTCACAATCAATATTAACCATTCTACCCCGTGACCAACCCATCCACTGCACCCTCTGGAGCTGCATGCTCAGAGGCCAGGCTTCCACACTTACAGCTGCTCATCCAGAAGATGACGGGGGACGGGAGGCCAGGTGGGGGGTTGCACTGTAGTGTCAAGGGGGCACCCTCTTGAACCACGACGGGGTCTAGGTTTTCCTTGGGCCACAGGGGAGATTCTGGAGAGGAACAGAAGACGGTGAAGTGCAGCTGACAGCAAGAGCTTGGAAGGCTCAAGACAAGGGGAAATGGGAGACTGGAGGGAGGCAAGACATACGGAGCGGCCCTTGAAAGGAGGGAGAAGCTTTCTGTGACAGTGGACACTCATCTTCAGCTACCCTCTCCCCTCCCCTCCTCCAGGGCTCAGATCAGCTGCTAAGGTTTGTATTGACTAGTCTGGAAGTGTTCTATCTAAGAATCTTTCAGAGGTGGGAGAGACCCATGGAGTGCAGGGCCTCTCGTGTGCCTCCTACCCACCAGGGAGCCAGCAGCAGCCCTGTCCCTGGAACTCACTGGACACCTGCAGGCGGATGCGGTTGCTAAGCGCAGTGCCAAATTTGTTCCGGGCAAAGCACTGGTACTCCCCTTCGTATTCCTCAGGCCGCCCACCACTGCGGAAGTCGATCACCAAGGTCCCAGATCTCCTCCTCATGGACACCCGTGGGTCCTTGGCAATGTTGAAGAATCTGCTGTTGCGAGTCCAGTGAAAACTGTGGATGACAGGGGCCAGACCAACTGTAAGTAAGGGCTGGAATGGGTCGGTTTCTAGTCCCCACTCAATGGCAGACTTCTACTCCACCTACATGCCATCGGATCCAGTCCTGGCTGGGCAGTGCCACCTGAAAAGCTTGGGAGAACGCAAAGGCCCAGGTCAGGTCTACTGGGACCACACATACCATGAGCACTATCACAAGCTAAGGCTGGCTACAGTTGCAGGCACTCGGCTTCTTTGGTAGGTTCTGTTCTGTGAGCACAGAACTCAGGGGTAGTCAGTGGTTTCTTAAACAAACCAGTCAAACCCAGCTTTAGTGACTTTCTTTACCTTGTGACATTCCTAGTCTCTTCCTAGGAATGCAAGGTCGCCATGTCTGCTCTGCCATGCCTCAATAGCAGAATTTGCTCTGAAGCCAACATCAGAGGCACAGGCTGCCCTGTTCCTTGTTTGACAAGAGCTTCATGAAAACCCTGGAACAGCAGCATGGGACCAATCAAAGGGTAGCTTAGACTAAACTGGCAGGCTAAGGAAACAGAGCTATAAAGAGCCTAAAAGGCTACTACAGGCCTAGGGGAGGGTGCTCCTGCTTGGTGTGTGCACGGATCTAAGTTCCACCCTTCATAGGAGAAGAGAGGAGGAGGAAGAGGAGGAAGAGGAGGAAGAGGAGGAAGAGGAGGAGGGAAAGAGGAAGAGGAAGGAAAGATGAGGAAGAGGAAGGGGAGGAAGAGAAGGTGGCATCATCATCGTCGTCATCATCATCATCATCACCATGTCCCTCAGCTTGTCACTGAAGCCAGCAGCACACATTCTTGGCTCCCTGTGCTGACATGGTAGAAACACAACAAGAGGCAGGAACCATGGTGGTATACTCAGAATCCTTGTCCCCCTCAGAGAATCCTTGTCCCCCTCAGAGAATCCATGTGGAAAAGACCAGTCTTGTTCTCAGCTTATCATTCTTGGCTTGACTGCCTCCCACGAGCCCAGGGCCAGAGCAAACCTCCCCCCACTGCATTGTCAGAGACACACTCTCCTACTCTGTGAGGGTAACATGATTTAACATCTTCACTTTGCTACAATGTATCATTTGGCAGAAAGAGAGCTGGCCTTGGTAGCCAAGGAGTGGGTCTAACCAAACCCTGTTCTACTCCCAGTTCAGTCAAGCTGGTGACTGGTGGTGTAGACATTTAAAATTTCCCCCCTCTTCTCAGGAAGACACTGGCTCTGCCAGAGGAAGGGGAGCAAATGAATAAGACCATGTAGCGGCCCAGGCCAGTCTGGGTAGGACAGGCTACTCCTTCCTGTCTACTGACTTCTTTGAGACAAGCAAAAAGACAAGCTCAGAATGAAAAGCTTGAGTGAGCTAGGAATAGGGACTTCCCATAACCTGAACATGGGGTGGATGGTGGTCACCCAGAACAGTCAGAAAATAACATCTAGCTGGGTCCAGCGGCACATACCTGAAACCCTACTCCTTAGGAGGGGAGACTGAGGCAGGAGAATGATGAGTTTCAGGCCAGCCGGGGGTACACACTAAGATTCCAGGGTTTCACTGCAACAGAATCAAGCCATTCAACACCTTCGAACCTGGTTTCCTTATGAGATAAATTTCCCAATTTGCTGAAAGTGGTAAAAACCCCATAAATACAAGGGCAAGTCTGTGGTTGGTTTGCTTGTTTGCATGTTTCCCCTCCGGAGGAGGAAATAGAGGCTCAGAGCTTTGAAGCAGCTTTCTCATTGACCACACAGTGATAGCAGCCTCAGCTCAGCTGTTTTGAGCCACACTGGCCACTTCACACCCGCTAATCAAAAAACGAGCCCTCCTGTATGGGACCTGGAGGGTGTCAAGGCATATTCTTTGGATGGATGAAGCAAACACTTTAATAAAGAGTTGTTGTGTGTCTATTTATGTGTGTGTGGGATGGGGTGGGGTGGTATGTACATGTGACCCTGGAGGCCAGATGCAGCAGATCCTCTGGGAGCTAGAGCTGCAGGTGCCTGTGAGCCTCCTAACAGGGATGCTTGGAATTGAACTCAGGTCCTCTCCAAGCAGAGCACTTACTCTTAACCACTGAGCCATCCTGCCAGCCCTGGGCTGAACTCTTCAGCTGCTTGCCTTCAGTTATGACCAAGTTGGGGTAAGTGACTCATTTCAATGATGGCTTTCCAGGCCTCTTCTCCTCCTCCACTCACCTGGGGGCGGGGTTGCCTTTAGCTTCACATTCAATCAGGATGTTATCTCGAGGGTCCACGATGTGGTCCTTCACCGACTGCTTGGTGATAGTTGGGGGTTGGGTCACTGCAACGGGACACACGTGGCAAGGGTCAGAACTGTGGAGACCTACCCTGACCTTGGCTTCGGGAGTGACTAAAGTCAAGAGCATCAGGAGCAACCTGGGCGAGCGGGCGAGCCAGCAAGCATGAGAAGCACTCTATTCTAAAAATGCAACTTCTTAAACAGGCTTTTAGGACAGGGATGGATGTCAAAGTCTGAGCACAGGAACCCCTTCAAGCAAGTGAAAACCTGGCTTTCTTTTACCCAAGCTCACATCCCAGGGCCCAGCACACTGCCCAGGACACAACGGTTCCTGCTAAATGTGTGCTAGATGGATACAGGAACAAAACCAGCTATGACGGTAGAACTTAGGGCTGCGATGGTTCTGAGCCATGAGTCTCAACAGATGGCCAGACTGTCGAGGCGAGAGCCAAAAGAGGCTTCAATCCCTTAGAGTTTCCCAAGGGCTTCCCTGTGTCCTGACAAGCTGGTGATCTGCCCAGGGGTGCAGTGCCAGCCACCAGCAGATGAAGGAGCTGCCGTAGCTAAGGAGCATCCCAGCTGCCAACTGGAGACCTTCTTCTGACCACCTACCCACCCCCATTCTTGGGGAAGTTCTCTTCCATTGGTAAAGGACTCACTGCAGGGCTTTAGGCTGGATCAGCACTAGCAGGCAGTAAAGAGGCCACTGAGCTCAAACCCAGGCTTCTCCCCTGGCCTTTGCCCGACCTCCCACCTCCCAGAGGCTCAAGGGCACAGAGGCACACCAGGCACTTACGCTCATTCTGAATGCTTGCTGTTAGTTCCAGTGGGTTAGCATTGGGAGGGGGAGAGAAGGAGAAGAGTGTTATTGCACACAATTGAGCAGCTGTCTCTCGGGTGTCCTCTTGCCCTAGCATGCAAGGCTGGGATGGGGCAACACGGGGACAGCACTGGGCATGGGGGTTTCTCCCAGATGCAGAGCCTGGCAGAAGAGCCAGGCAAGGCCGGAGAACAGACACAGCAAACAAATACTTTGTGGAAAAGGTACTGTATCCACATAGTAGGGCAGGATCAGTAACCAAAGGGAGATGTTACCAGGCAAGTCAAAATGTCCCCAAATGACAACACTGCCTGAAAGAGACTCTTCAGATGCTTCCAGGCATCTCACACCATTGAGGGATGGGAGAGCGTTGGTGCGTAGGGTCAGCACGGAGGTGCTGCGGACTTGAACCACTTCTATGGGACAAAGGCCTAAAGTATAGAAGCTCTGAGGGCCTCGCATCTCACTCCCTCACCACACTGCTTCTCTCTTGCACGAAAGCCCGTTCTACAAAAATCCTGTTCCTGAATGACAGAATGCTGGTCTGTGGCCAAGTCCACCGTTCCTTCTTGTGTCTCTCACAAGCAGGACAAAGAGGTAGGCTGGACACGTCCTCACCAGACCCGTCTGATCTCATGAGCCCTGTACAGGTGTGTTCTCGCTTCTCATGCTCTAACAAGCAGATGAATCACCCTCAGCTAGAGAAGGCACAGGCTCTGCCTCAGAAGGTCCACTGTAGCGCCTGGATTCTATCTTGTTCCTTCCCATGCTGGGGATGAAACCCAGGGCTTACCAACATCAGGCAAGTGCTCTAACAATACCACTGCATCCACGCTAAGTCCTACATTTCTGACAAATGCCTAGGTGGTGCTGAGACCCATGAACCAAGCTGTTAGTACCAAAGTTTTAGATGTGGGAAGCAAGCCTTGGATCAAACAGATGTGGAGAAAAGACAAAAACATGTGTCTAGGACTCTTCAGTGTCTTTCCTTACGATACCAGGCGGGAGCTCCATGTCACGCTGGTGCATGGGGACCCTGGGCTGCCCTTTTTGAGTGAGTGCTGTTGGGGAGAGCAGGAGGAAGCGTGCTTTAAAGCAGAGTCCTGGTGAGCTTGATGCCTTCCCACCAGAGTGCAGAGACTTGGAGGAGGAAGAGGAGGTGCAGGCACAGAAAGGGCAGCCTGCAGGGAGCCGGGGTTCACCTAGACCCAAGAGAGTCATAAGAGAAGAGAGAAAGACTTGAATAAGGGGGACTCATGGCAGGAATGAGCAGGCCACTGTGCAGGCTGCCAGCAAAGGAAAGGCTTCATGGTATGGCTTTTAAAAAGGTTTAATGGGCTACGTGGTGTGGCTCTCGGAGTAATGAAGGGTCATTCTGCTCTTCACCTGTCCAGGTCTGCCTGGGCTGGAAACAAAGGAATGAAAAGCCCTAAAGGAAAGCCATCACGGCTCTACAGTGCTCCCACTCTGAACACAGGCTCTGCAGTGCTCCCTTCTTTGGCACCTTTACCTGCAGGTGGTTTTCCTGCCAAGAACAGATACTCTTAAAAAAAAAAGACTGAAAGCCAGTGCAGCTGGCACAGGAGGGGGCACGAGAGAGGGGGCCAGTCTCCAGACAGGCAGGACCTGGCACTTAGGCACATTCCTTTTAACTACCAGCTGGGCTCTGGCTTCATTTCAGGACGCAGTGATGCCTCTTGGTCCTCATGTACCCCACTCTCAAGCTCTAGTCCCCTTCCAGAGCATCTTGAATTCAAGGAGGGGTGGTCATGTGGCTCTCCAGTCCTGTGGACACTGGTTTCAGAGACAGCTGGGTACCAATTTCCCCAGAGGTTGTTGCAGAGCTTTTGAAATCTATCCTTAGAAGTGAGTTAGCTGGGTACAGGCCTCGTGATGCTGTGGTCCCCGGTGGGTGTGGATAAGAGAGAATGCAGGTCTTTCCTCGAGAGGAGGTTCCCAAGTCAGATAAGAACTGGCTGATTGCTGTTCCCAGCTCTTGCGGCCTGCCTACCTGACAAAGGGCCTCCTCAGCATCTGCGTGCCTAATGGGACAATGACATCTCAGTCACCACTGTGCTCCCAAGAGATTTATTACTGGGACAGAATCAAACCAGAAGAGAAGTTGTGGTGATGCTTGTGACAGCCTGTCTGAGGACAAGGACAACAGTGCTTCTCTCTGTCACTCCGCTGCAGGCTGCTCTTTCCTTTCACAGAGCTTGCTGTCTGGCAATGGCAGGTGGAGAATGAATTTGTTCATTTGGTGTTCAAGGAGGAGAAGATAGTCTACTCCATCTGTTGGGGTGAGCCTCTGTCTGCCTGGACCCCAGGGCTCTGCCTTCATGCCCTTTCTTCCTGGGCTCTGGTAGTTGATTTCTGGACTCCATCCTGGGAGGAGATGCTGAATCCCCTTGAGTGGAAGGGAGAAAGAAAGTATGCTCAAGCTCCCAGGAAACTCACTTTTTGGCAAAGCCACGCTGGCTGATGAGGTGACCCATTACTTTTTCTTCAAAGGTCATGCTGTTCTCCTCCGGGCTAATGGAAGGGAGGTGGCGTGTGACTTTGCTGGCAAGGCAGTTGGAGCCAGAGGCTGGGCACTTCAATAAGGGATTGTGCAGCCTCCCAGGGTGCTGCTCCAGAAAGCTGCTGTGCCAAGGCCCGGCGTGGAAGCAGTGTCCCTGCCCCAGAGGCACAGAGAATGCCCTGAAGGGACAAATGAGGGAGCTACCCAGCAAGCCAGTCTCCAGCCCAATACCCTCAGCCTCACCCTACCAACAAAAGGGGTACATTAGAAACACCCGACTTGTCCCAATTCCAGACGGGAGGTAAACTCAGAAAACATGGAAGCGGTTGTGGCTAAGCCTGAGGAGAGACAGCCAAGGAAATCCTTGCCCTGGCTGTGCCGTTTTGAGTTCAGTTCTGCAGAGGAGTCATTGAGATTGTCTGCAGCAAGTAGGGAGGTGCAGTGCTCTATGGGGTGTCCATCCCGATAGTCCAGACCAACTACGGCAATGTGGAGAGAGATTCCTCTCAGGGAGGAGCTGAGAGGTGCTGGCCCTGCCTCTTTCCCGCTTCCTAACCTGCCAGCTAAGGATGGCGCTTGCATCCAGACTCACTGTAAGAACCGCATGCGGTTCTAGTCTAGGGCAGCTACAGTTCCACTGAGGTTCAAAGACTAAAAGGAAACAGGATCAGCATGCCATAGCAGAGTCAAAAGATGCAGACTCCATTCTGACTTTATCACTGTGAGAGGTGAGACCCAGGCAAGGAAGGGCCTGGTCTCTGTGCATATACAACGTAAAAGGATTGATCCTCCCCAGCCTCCACCAGGAACCTGGGATGAGGAGTGTGTGGTGAGGAAGTCAGGGCCCTCAGCCTTCTGCCTCAGGCAGTATGTGGGCTTCCTGTTGTATCCCCATCTCCAGTAGAGCTTGGAAATCCATATTTTCAATGTAGAAGTCCATACCATTTGTTTCTGTATGCACTCTGCAGGTGTCCCTCCCCCACCAGCCCTGGGCATCCAACGGCAGGTGAGTGAGAATCGGCAGAAGAGAAATGAGCCTTCACCATATTCTCGATAACCCAATTTCCTCTGCACACGCCTCTCCAGGGACACGCCCTTATCACGATGCTTATTAGATTGTCTGCCTGGCTGTTAATGAGAACTCTCCTTGAGCCAACCACAGACGGTCGCCATGGGAACGCCTGTCTCACAGCTCTCCTCTCCTCCTCCTTCCGTGTATACACAAGCTCAGGCAGCAGGCGTCTTACCCAGCTTGCTTCGGGGATCAGTTCATGGTCATTACTGGTCTCTGTCACCCGGAAGTGTAGACTCCTCTTGGATAGCTGTTACTGGGGTGGGAAGGGTTTGGCTTTAGAGCCACATGAGGCCTTCTTGGAGGCCACCTTCACCTCCCACCTCCTTCGATCATCTGTTAAATGGAGAGTGCCCAAGTCTGTCTTGGGATCACATGGGTTCCATGAATTCCTTGAGGTCGAGGTGCCATTCCTGTACATTCATGTGAGGATGCTAAGAAAGACATCCACAGCAAGGGTCAAAACTGTGGCAATGGGGCACATGCTTCCAATCAGGGCCAAGGAACAAGGTGCCTGTCAACAGCCATCAGCGAATACAGCAATAGAGTCAAGAGATAGAGATCCAGACATTAGCTCAACAGGCCAGGTTCAGAGAGGCTCCACCACCAGGAGCAGAAATGAACCCCCACCCCCTTTTTTTAATATAGTACCCAGGGAATACTGGAAAAGAAAGAACTGTGTCTGGCTCTCCTATGGTAACATAATATGGTTTAATGTCTCATTTGGCTGTGTCGTTTACAAAAATAATGTCCTTCTTAATCCTCTACCAGGCTATTCACCATCTTCCTTATTACTTCAACCACAACTGGGCATCAGCTCTGGTGTATTGAGTTAGAGACACAATAAGGCCAGCCTGCCACATGTGGTTCTAGAAGCTGCCTTTAAAAAGGGTATGCCAAGGCCATGGCTGTGCGGGTGTGGGTAGAGGGAACTACTCCAGGTGGCTCTCAGAGTCCCAAACTGGGTTATCCTTGGTTCCACTCAGCAGGTTCCAGGCAACACAGACAAGGTTATCCACAGTCCCAAGAAGAAGCTCATAACCAGCAGAAGCCTACATCAAGTCTTTAGAGAAAAATCAAGCTCTGAAGTCTGGAATCTGTTACTCTCTCTCCCCCTCACCTCCCCTGCCGCTCTCCCCAACATCTATTCCTCTAATATCAGGAGTAAAACAGGAAGAGAGGGCACAGAACTCACGGTCCATCGGAATCTCGATGGCCCCTCCGAGGCTGACGAGGAAGAGGACGAGGGCTATGTGGACCCAGGGTGGCGCCTGCTGCCTGGCCATCCTCAGCACCAGGCCCTGCTCCCTGCTGCCCAGCCCACGGGCTCCCGATGCCTTGTGCCGCTCTATGTGGGCTTTCCAGACAGTGCTCAGCTGGAGAAAGAAAAACAACAGCAAGTTAGTTTCTCTTGATCTGACATTCTGCTCTACTCACCCCCAGGCTCTCAAAAGACTCAACGGGTCTCTTGACCACAGAGCAGGGGATCCCCTAGACCAGAGTTGCTGACCTTGGAACCCAACAGTCCGTGGCATGGAAACTGCCCTGTGTATTATAGTGTTGGAGGCATCTCTGGCCTCTACCCATCCAATGTCAGGAGGGCTCAGGCAGCCATGCTGCCAATCAAAAATAGCTCTGTACATGGTTGCTTGTCCCAAGAGGCCAAATCCACCAATGATTGAGACTCACTATGTTAGAAAAACAGCTTTGCATAGAGCACTCATGAAAAGACAAACTGGCCTAGAGGCCCAAAAGAAATGAACCAAGCTCAAAGCCTCCCTAGACCATCTGCTGAATGTGCAGATGTGTTTGGGTAAGGACACAAAAATAAGACCTCAGTGATGTTCTTTGGTCCCATGAAGAAGGTGGGGAGGACTGTCCAAGGAGAAGTCAGCACTCTAAGACTGCCCGAAGCTCCAGCACCACAGGGCCAAGCCAAAGGGCAAGGCAGCAGGTTACATCTCCAGAATCCCCCCACTTTCCCTCAGCAAACATCTGTATCAGCTGGACACACAATTCTGCCCCTGCTTTATCTGGCTAGCACCTGAAGCCCAAAGTCAACTGCACACACACCCTCACTCATCCTAAGTAGGTAGAGAACAGGGCCCGGGCAAGAGCTCCTTGGAGACAAAGCCATCCATGTGGAGTCCTGAAGCAGGAAACATCACCAGTCACTACCTCCCCGTGTCAGAATGAAGGATTTGGGCTCACATTCATGTCAGCAACCAACACTACCACTACCACCATTGTGTGTGTGTGTGTGTGTGTGTGGTGTATGGCCTCTCTATCCACCTATCTCCTTTCCTAAGCACACCTCCTTGATTTTGACCACCAGTGTTCCAGGCTAGAGTGGCTGCAACAGCTTCCTAAGTAGCCCTGCTGCTCCTATCTACCCCCCCTCCCCCCCCCCCCACCGCCCTGGTCATTCTCCATCTATGACCAGAATTGTTATTTCTAAAGTGCAAATACAGCACGCCATTCCTAGACACCTCTCACTATTGTCTCCAAGTTCTAACTAACCTCCTTGACTGGCTTGAAGTGTCTAAGTACATGCCTATCTGCCTATCTGATCTTCCTCAGTCTCCCGGCATGATGCTCCTCCAGGGCCTCAGTGCAGGATGTCGTGACCACTGACCTAGGAAAGACCGACATCTGTGAAGGACAGACTGTGATCTTGGCCTCTTCCGTTGGGATCTGCCAAAGGTTACTTATCTGTTCCGCATTCCCACTTCCTCTCCCATGATGGCATCCTTTGCTTTGCATTCAGCCAGCCCCCAAAAAGTCATGTGACTGCTCCACACGTGGGAAAGTTTATTATCCAGCCTCAGGAATTTACCACAGTACCAAAGACGTAGTAGACCCTCAGAATGTGTGATGGACGGATATGAGGATGGTGTCTTAGTCAGGGTTTCTATTCCTGCACAAGCATCATAACCAAGAAGCAAGTTGGGGAGGAAAGGGTTTATTCAGCTTACACTTCCATACTGCTGTTCATCACCAAGGAAGTCAGGACTGGAACTCAAGCAGGGCAGAAAGCAGGAGCTGATGAGAGGCCATGGAAGGATGTTACTTACTGGCTTGCTTCCCCTGGCTTGCTCAGCCTGCTCTCTTATAGAACCCAAGACTACCAGCCCAGAGATGACACCACCCACAAGGGGCCTTTCCCCCTTGATCACTAATTGAGAAAATGCCTTACAGCTGGATCTCATGGAGGCATTTCCCCAACTGAAGCTCCTTTTTCTGTGATAACTCCAGCTGTGTCAAGTTGACACCCAAAACCAGCCAGTACAATTGACCACTTGTCAACCTGACACGCAAACACATCACTAGTAAGCCTCAATCCTTAGTTCTTATTCATCCCCAAGATCTTAAATAACTTTAAAAGCTCCACTGTCTTTACATATTAAAAGTTCAATCCTTTAAAAATATTCAATATATTTTATAATTCAAAATCTTTTTACAATTAAAAGTCTCTTAACTGTGGGATCCACTAAAATATTTTCTTCCTTCAAGAGGGAAAAATATCAGAGCACAGTCACAATTAAAAGCAAAAATTAAACTCCAACTGTCCAGTGTCTGGGATCCAACTCATGATCTTCTGGGCTCCTCTAAGGGCTTATGTCACTTCTCCAGCCATGGCCTTTGTAGCACACACGTTGTCTTCTAGGCTTCAGCTGCCTGTACTCCACTGCTGCTGCTGTTCTTGATGGTCATCTCATGGTCCTGGCATCTCCGAAACACTGCTGTCTTTCACTGTAACTTGGCTTCAACAATAGCCTCTCATAGGCTCTCTTCATGGTGCCAAGCCTCAACTCCTTTACATGACCCCTTCAGTCTTGGGCCATCAATTGCAACTGAGGCTTCACCTTCACCAATGGTCTTCCATGGCCTCTCACAGTGCCGAGCCTCGGCTGCTCTGCATGACCCCTTCATGCCTTCAAAACCAGTACCACCTGGGTGACCCTTACACGTTACCAAGTCCAGCCACAGCACAAGGTACAACCTTGGCTATCTCTGGAACACAGCCTCTGTGCTCTCAGAAAACACTTCCCAGAAGATGTCACCTCAATGATGCTAGTCTCTTCTTAATCACCGCTAATTTCTTAGCTCCAGCTAACCAGCACCAATAGTCCCAATAATGCAAAGGTTTTGCTTTAGTAATTCTGGTATCTTGTTAATCACAGCTGACTCTTCAGCCCCAGCTAACCAGAACCACAGAATCTTCATAATCAAAATAGCAATGGCCCTGAAAAGAGTCTTTAATCTTCCCTCTGAAATTTCACAAACCAGGCCTCCATCTTCTGCACTGTTCTCAACATTATCTTCCAAGCTCCTACACAACATCCCACAGAGTTCTTAACACCGAATAGATCTTCTAGCCCAAAGTTCCAAAGTCCTTCCACAGTCTTCCCCAAAACATAGTCAGGTTGTCACAGGAATACCCCAATATGCTGGTACGAATTTGTCTTAGTCAGGATTTCTATTCTTGCACAAACATCATGACCAAGAAGCAAGTTGGGGAGGAAAGGATTTATTTGGCTTACACTTCCATGCTGCTGTTCATCACCAAGGAAGTCAGGACTGGAACTCAAGCAGGGCAGGAAGCAGGAGCTGATGCAGAGGCCATGGAAGGATGTTACTTACTGGTTTGCTTCCCCTGGCTTGCTCAGCCTGCTCTCTTATAGAACCCAAGACTACCAGCCCAGAGATGGCACCACCCACAAGGGGCCTTTCCCCCTTGATCACTAATTGAGAAAATGCCTTACAGCTGGATCTCATGGAGGCATTTCCCCAACTGAAGCTCCTTTCTCTGTGATAACTCAAGCTTGTGTCAAGTTGACACCCAAAACCAGCCAGTACAGATGGGTAAGAAAATGAACGAGTGAGCAAAATAAATGAAATAAGCTACTTAGATGGTATTGTTTTAAAAACTATTTTATTAATTCCTTGAAACTTTCATGAAATATATTTTGAATACATTTATCCTCTCCCCCATGCCTCCTTTCCTCCCATATCACCTCCTCTCCGTGAGGCTGCCCTCTCTTTACTAGGGATCACATCTTAGAGAAACCTGACTCCCAGCAGCTATTAAATGCCAACAGCTCCTCAGCTAGTGGTGGACTTCATGCTAACGTTCTCCACTCCACGCTGGGATTTTTGTCTGGCTGGAGCTTGCACAGGTCTGGTGTGCACAGGTCTGGTGTGCACAGGTCTTGTGCATGTCGTTCACAACCACTGTGCATTCATGTTTGTTGGGTCCAGAAAACAGTTACCATGAGTTATCTGCCACTTCTGGCTCTTACAGTCTTTCCATTCCCTCTTCTGTGAAGATCCCTGAGTCTGAGGGGTTGGGCATTGGGGGGCAGTGTGTGTGTGTGTGTGTGTGTGTGTGTGTGTTAATCTGTTTCTCTAGAAAACCACCAGGTGGCATAAGAAAACAGAAGCTGGTGAGTAAATAAGACGGGGATAAATCTCCTTCCCTATCAGTCAGACACTGCCAGGAAGTGAATGGGCTAGAAGAAGACAAAAGAGCAGAGAAATCTTCCGAGGACCGGCCCTTTGGCTAGGAGGCATCACACGGGTCAAGTCACCAAGATGGCCCTTACACTGCCCTCCAGAGAGGCCTCTGACGCTTGTGACTTTAATTTTTTTTCAAAACCTATTTTTAATAATGGTTCCTTAAGGCTTTAACTTCCCTTTAGCCTACCACCCATCAGAAATAGTGGGAAAGGAAGGATGCAGGGTAGGGTGAGGAGTGGACCTGATTAGAAAGGTTCTTTGAAGCAACTCCTGTCTGTGTTGTCTGGAAATTGGCAGTTTAGTTCAAAGATTAGAAATGGCAGCTCAATTCAATTGTAAACACTTCACGGATACACCAGCAACCCAGTTTGGCAGAGTCAGGATAGCAAACAGCAATGGCACTACCTAGCACAGACAGCCAGGCCTCAGCCTCAGCATAAGTCAGCAGGAGAGACCAGGAGGAACAGCAGAAGTTCTTGGCTCTGCTTAGCAAAGATGCAAGACCCACCCACATTGCACAGCTAGCTCTGTAAGCAAGCCTAGCTCAGCCTCTTGCACTGTTGTTGAGTCCTATTCATACCCTCCAAACATCATGTGTCCTCCACGGGTCTTGCCTCAGCACATTTGTCTGTCTCAGCTGACATCACTCTGCCAATCCCCACAGAAGCGGCAAGAATTTGCAGCACACCGCCATAAGTTTCTTGGTGCTTTTCTCTATGGCGTCCTGACAAATGCAGCTCAACTACACAAAGTAAGATGGACCAATACATGTGTGTCGTTAGCAAAGAATCCTCTATCACATGTCCTTTCATGTGCTTGCTTTAGCAGAACATCCTCTCTCCTGTGTCTGCTTCAGCTAAATGTTCCTTCATGAGTTTGCCCCAGCAAAACACCATCTAACCAACTTTCCAGAGAACCCTTAAGTCTCCACTTCAGATGCTTCAACTACAGAAGTCAGCCCAACTCTCTAGCTCAAGCCCCAGCATGAAGAGAGTTTACACCAGAGAAGGCACGGGCTTCCTTCGGGGAAGGCATGGCAGGGCTCAGTTTGGGCTCCCTGACCACTATGTTCTGCCAAGTAGCAGAAGTGATGGGAAAGGGAGGGGTATTCATTCTGGGAATCCTGATGGAGCCAGGAAGCCAGAAGTTATTCATTAACCAGAAACACATTGGCAGGAAAAAGCCCAGCTGTTGGGGATGTTTGAAATTCACAGTTTAACAGCATAGTAGATAAAGGACATCAAGACACCAACCGCATCCCACTGTCTGATAAATCCCTCCTCCTTTGTTCTTGAGAAGAAAGCTCAAAGGTTACTTAATGTTATAAGAGCTATTTGATTTTAACCAATCTCCTCAGAATCAAGAGCGGAGGAGAACAAGTGACTTGCTTAGGATCACCCAGCTGGTTGGTGCAAGGTGTCCTGCTGCCCAGACCACACTTTTCAACCCAGTTTCCTCGTCTTTGTTACACATAAAAGTCTCAAAGTGAAGATGCTATTCTAAAAGACAGTGTAGAATTGGCAGTTTTTCCAAAACTAAAACAGAGAACTGTCCTTAACCCTTTAATTTCACTCCGAGGTATATGCCCCAAGGATTTAAATCAGGTTCCCAAACAAGTGCACGGGCACAGCTTATATCACTTACAATGGCGAAACAGTGGAGATAACTCAGACATCCATCTGTGGGCAGATGGAGAACAGGATTTTGGTTCATGCATACCATGATAGTATCCAGCCACAGAAAAGAATGAAATACTGACATATGCCAGGATGTAGAATGATTCCCTAAACACATTCAGTGAAAGGGCCCTCACTGTCATATACAAATGTCCTCATGTATAGATTTCATATAAATAGTCAGAATCGTAATTGCGGAGACAGAACACCACTGGTGGCAGCCAAGACCCTGGGGGAGGCCCAGGGAGTGACAGCTAGTGGCATGGGCTTCCTCTGAG
Source organism: Mus caroli (assembly GCF_978045245.1). NCBI lineage: Eukaryota > Metazoa > Chordata > Mammalia > Rodentia > Muridae > Mus > Mus caroli. The sequence continues at coordinate 129,206,054 of NW_028227256.1, forward strand.
AAGATGAGGATGGTTTGAAACTAGACAAGTGGTAGTTCATGCACACGTTGTGACTGTCACTAAATTGTGAATTTAAAATGATTTAGATAAATTTCACACCAATGAGGGAAAGGTATAATATTGGTCTCCAGAACATTCTCACAGAGATGAAGAGGGGGCAGAAGAAGGCAGATGACTAGGAATGGAGACACAGCAGCCCTCAGTGCAGAAGGCAGGTACATGGTGTGCAACCCTCCCCACACACTGTGAGGGGATTTCCATCTGAGTGGGGGCGGGGCCTAGAGCTCTGGCACTGAGCATGGAAGACCCCATGCCCAGAGAGCAGAGGGGCTGCCAGGGTCCGCACATCACAAGGCCTACAGTTTCCCAGTCAGATAACCAGGGAGGAAGGGTCAAGGGGGGCTGGCAAGCAATGATGTCTACATCTCTAAAGACTGCCTGCTTGAAGTTCAACTACAGGGGCATGGCCATCACTGCATGGCTTAATCCTTTTTCAGGCCTTTCTGTTAACATAAGGGGTGTGTGTTCATTTTGTTTCCTGTTGCTGTGATAAACACCCAGACAAAAGGAAGGGTTTATTCCCTAGGGAAGAAAGGGTTTATTGTAGCCCACAGTTCTAGATTATAGTTCTTTACCAGCAGGAACTTGAAGGAACTAGTCACATCTGTAGTCAAGAGCAATTCAAGATCCCCTGTCCAGGGAAGGTAGCACCCACAGTGGCTGGGTCTTCCCACCTACATAAGTAATCAAGACAATTCCCCCAGACATGCCCCATGGCCAACCTAATCTAGATGATTCATCATTTCGATGCTTCCCGGGCTATTCTAGATTATGTCCAGTTGATGAGAGACATTAACCATCCCAAGGGGTTAATGCATAAGGGAGATGATGGGGGGTGGGCTCTGGAAAGAGCCCCCTGGTGGGATTCGAAAAGCCTCATTCCCTACAAGGAAAGAGAAGGAGCGAGGCCGGAGGAGGCTGAAGAGCGGCCACTGGCCACCAGTATCTCTGAATGTTGGAAAAGGGGCAAAATGTTATCATTTAACTTCACAGAGGCAACCAGGACTAAGTAGCAGGAAGGTTCAGAGAAGACGTGCTTTCCTAAGTTGCAAGGAGAAACCACCCTTCAACCACAGCCCCCACACTGCATCCATGAAAACAAACAAACCAACCCAGCCTGAGAAGAATGGCTGGGTACCATTTGAACTTGCAAACTTCTGAACTTAAAACTTCTGGGGAGGGGCCAAATCAGGTCTCAGATCTTTTCACCTGGTGAACACGAATGCCAAAGAATCTCTGCTGCCTTGTTCCGGAACAGTCCACCTGCCTGGACATCTGTGGGTCTCCCGAGAGACTCAAAATGTCTCAGATGGGCACATGTGAATTTGGTCCTGATATTCTGCCAGGGAAGATGCCGGCATGGTGGCTCTTGGTTCAGTTCAAGGGCACAAGCCATGCACTCAAACTGCCTGCTTTAATGCCACCCCCCACACAAGGTGGAGGTCCCCAGCCTCAGAGCCTCCTTTGCCCTTCTCTTCTGGAATACGGAGATAATCCCAGCCCCTACCCCAGAAGCACTTCTTTCAGGAGTCACGCAGTACGTGTGGGGCACACAGCAAAAGCGTCACACATGCTTGCTGTGGCCATGGATCAGGATTCCCCTCCCAAGAATGAAGGGCGCACACACGCTGGCAGCCTGCGTGACGACCCACAACGGCTGAGTAGTTACGAGAATTACCCACTCATTGTCACGGCTTGCTTTTCTATTTCTCCCCTTTGTTTTTCTGGGCCCTGGTTTCCCCACCCCCACCCCTACCGAAGGCCCCCGGTGTTGATTCTACAAGCTGTCCCCGGCAGATGGAATAGGTGCCCACAGCTCCCTTCTTCAAGCTGTCGTCTTCAGGAGCCCCCCTCAGCCCCGTCTCAGGCAGGCTGTGACAGTGGTCACAATATGTCGGAATTGACAAAGACAGGCAGCCCGGAGATATGGCTCAGCTGGTGGCTCTGGTCCCCTGAGCGGTAGCTGTCACAGACTTTCAGTCAGCAGGTTGCAGGCAGTCACTCATGCTGCAGCCTCACTGTTCAGGCACTAAGCTAGGGAACAAGGTGGACCCACTCTCATGGACCCCACCTTTCCAAGGGATAATGGAAAATGGATTGGAAATGATCAAAATGAAGTGACCAGGAGGCTTAAGCTCAGAATTGTATTGAGAGGGTGCAGAAGTGTGGGGTGCCCTCCCGTAGGCAAATGCATCAACGGACTGTGATACACATAAGAGTGATGTTCAATGATGAACAGACGTGAGCTCTGAAGCCACAAAGGGATGGAGAAGGTGCTTGAATGGACATCACAAAGAGAATGAGTCCAACTGTTTGGCATTCCGAAAAAGCAGGATACGGAGTTAGTAAGAAAAGAGGGTGCGGGAGGTGGGAGACACGGCTCTGTAGCGTACCTTCTGTGGACTGTGGGCTCACGTCAGTGGACGTTTTCCAGACCCAAGAAATACACAATGCTAAGTGTGATTTGTGCTGTACTGGTGTGTGTGTGTGTGTGTGTGTTTGGTGACAGTGGTGTGTGGCTCAGGGGTCATCAGTGGGGTCCAGCAAAGGACAGCGTTGATGGGAAGGCTCTGCAATGGGGCCAGGGAATGTGTGAAAGTCTTCTGTATCAGCTCAGTTCTGCCACAAACCTAAAAACCATTCTTTAAGATTTATGTTTATTAATAAAGAAATCCCAGTATGATGGTGGGAGAATGTGAGTTAAGGAAGGCCTTTGGTAACATCTGACTAAGGCCTGAGAGCAAGAAGGACCAATCTTGTAAAGATGGTCAGAACAAGCTTCCTAGGTAGGGAGAACTGCTTGTGCCAAGGCCCTGTGGCAGCCAGTGGATCGGTATATGCAAGAACCCAAAAGAAGCCAGTGTGGCTATTGAAAGAGTGCATGTAGACGAGGGACGTGGTATTGTCAGGGAGACAAAGGCTTACCTGCAGAGGCCACGGTGGCCAGACTGGGGAGCTTAAACTATATCACAGGCATTCCAGATTCTCAGCAGGAATGATGTGGTGGTAAAGATACTCTGGCTGCAGCGTGCACAGTGTCCCTTCGGCCCTGCAACCTCTGGGTGAGACCAGTCTTTAGTTTCTACCCTCATATTACCCAAACCTGGTGCAGCCTGCTTCCCTGCAGCGCAGGACCTTGCACCGTGTTCAAGGGTGAGGACGGAGCTGGCACTTTCTCAAGCCCCTCGACACCGTGTCTCACAGCAGATGAGTGGAGAATTCTCTCAAAGAACTTCAGGAACCTGTTCCAAGGGAGGCACAGGGAAATCTGGGCATCCTCTGATCCCATAGCAACTCCACAGGCAGAACTGGGATGGGCACACATTGACTGGATCTTGACCCCAAAGCCTAGTTTACGAAGAGGCTAACGGCTTTGGCCATGGTGGTCTGCTCCTCAGGCGCAGAAGCATTGGAACCAGGTGATCACGGACTTCATCCTCAGAAAGCGTGAGTCCAATTACACCCTTCTTCCTTCAAGTCCGTTTTCTCCGTATTTGTCACAAGGATGGAAAAAATGATCAACATAGCCGGTGACCTCAGTTTTCCCTTTCAAACCTCTGCTTCCCCCTCAGGCCCAAGCAGAGCTGTGTGTGTTCCTCAGTCAGCTAAGATGCCCTGCTGTCAGGAAGTCCTCCAGAATTTCCACACACTCAGAGCCTTGCTTTCTCTCTGATGAAGCCTACCCTGGGACCTGTCATGTGCAAGTGATGGAGGTTGGCTCCCTTGCTGGGGCATCTTGGGTTCAATAGGTTCTCTGGCTCACCCTCGCCCTGGGTGGTCACTGTTAGTTCCACGCTCTTTTACACAAATCTGTCTTCCAAGTTTGCCTGAACCAGCATTCCTTCTCACCTGACTCTCATCACCCAGACTTAGGTCCCTGGGTAACACCTCCACCAGGAAGCCTTCCTTGGGTTTCCCACGCCACTCCTTCCCATTGAGTCTGGAGGAAGTCCTCATCTTATATGCTCTCAAAGCATTCTGGGATATTCTCACTGTAACGAGTGCTAGTTCTTGCTGTCAGCAAGCTACCCATCTCCTTAGCTGCACCAGGAGTTCATTGTGGTAGGAGGTGGCATCTCATTCAACCAGCAGGATGCCCAGATACACAGGACCCAGTTGGCACTTACAAGGTGCTCTCACTCAGCAGCCAGGGTTTCCCATCATTCACAGCACTGCTCCCATCTTGGGGGGGGGTCGGGGCTTGCCCTCGCCCTTTCTAAGAGTGCCCTCACTCTACCCCACTTCCAGGGTGGAGCTCCAAACTTAAGACAGTCACCACTGTCTGAGCCTGACACAACTATTTAGGAACCGACCGGCACCTGCTGGTCCTTGGGGACTTTCATGGAGACAGCTGGGGTAGGCCAGCTTCCTTCCTCTTGAGAGAGATCCTGAGGGGTTTGTGGAGGTATAGGCTTCTCGCCTTACGGGGAGCGAAGGTCTCCAAGTGGATTCTGAGACACAGCACCTCCACTGGCCAATAGAGAACAAGGGGAGGCTGGAGCCTCACGCCTCTGAATGAACTGCATCTCCTGGAATCAGCCAAGCCACAGGCTGGCTCCCTATATTTATATAATAGGACACATGTGTTAATAAATCCCTCCCGTCTTTCTGCACTGCCCTGTTAATCTGAGAGCGCAAATCCAAATTTTGAGTGTAGCTCAGACATGAGGAGCCTCTCCTCTCCTCAGACCCCACTGTCCCCAGCCCAGTGACACCCACACTGCTTTATGACCTCCACCTTCGACTGTCTGTCCTCTGTGCCTGGAAGGCCTTAGCAGTGTCACACCAAGGGTGTAGACCTCTCTGAAAAGGCTCAGCGAGGAAAGTGATCTATCTGTGAGATGAACAGTACTGCCAGGCTACTACCTTCCCCATAAGAGTATGAAAGCGGCCGTGGAGTGAACAAGCCTGTGTTCCAATAACACCCCCATTGGCAGAGCTGGAGCTGTGCAGGGGCTGTAGTTTGCTAAGCTCAGCTTCGTTGTTCTGGCTCAGCTCTCACTTGAATGCTAATGGAAGGTCTCAGTCCTTGTCCTTTCCCCCACTTCTGTCCTTTAATCTTGAAGATGGAAATAGACCTGCGTCTCCAGCCTCCACGGTCATTTGTGAAGAGCAGGTGAGGACAAAGACTCACGAGCCTGCTGCACGCCACGAGGCGAGTCTGCTGCACTTCTGCAGTTGCCAAGGTTGCATGCCAGTGACGAACTCCTGGTGAGTCCACAGGCTCTGAGGAACGCAAGGTATGTCTATTTTCTCTGCACAACAGGCAAATCTAGTGCAGGGTGACCTATGACCTCCCTGGGACATGGCCGGGTGGGGCTAAGTGGCAGGCTGCTTTGCATCTCCCCACTCTGGGTGCAGCCCAGGAAGAACACTTCCTAGAGGCTCCTTCTCCCTTTGCCTCCACCTCTGCCAGCTCCGGATCCACAGGTGACCTGGGAAGGGTGGGAGGTGCCACACTGGAGGATGCCCGTTTCAACTCCAAGGCCTTCCTGAGATTTGACAAGTCCTGGGTCACAACTGGCGGGCTCTCATGACTGGTTGGGGGTGGACAGGAGATGGCATGGAGAGTTCCAGGCTGGAAAGGGGACTGTCTGCTGCTGCAAGCTGGCCCTGGGAACACAGGAGGAGGAGCAAGCGGGCTCATGGTCAGGGCTCAGGGAGACTGGGCTTGGCGTGGGTTAAGTTCCATTTGAAACGCCCCCAAGCCATGAATAACAGTCTTGTAGGCTCTCCCAGGCTGTGTGCGTGAATTTATGCCTAGGGGTACACCAACAGAGTAGAGCGGAGGCTACATGCCAGCAATTAGCTCTTGGAAATAAGCTAATCCAGAGACTAGAATAGTACTACAAGAACCAACTAAGGAACACATTCACACATCACTGCCATGGGAAATTGTGGGGGAGCAGGGAGATAATAAAGGCCCCCCGGAAGCCAACGCAAACCCCAGCCGCTCCCATTAAAAAGACAGGCAGAAAGGCTGATCATGAGAGCTGTCCCCAAACAACCTGGGATCACAGGATCAGAGGCACATCTGAGCATGGGTGGGAGATCTGCCAGGGGCTCAGAGTCATCCCAAGTGACTACAATTCTACATGGAAAGGCAAGCTGTCCCCCGATGGAATAGAGGATGCAAATAATTCACTCCTAATACTCGAACCCATGACATTAGCAAATGGATTATATCAGCGGTTCTCAACCTGTGGGCTGAAGCCCTGGGGTCGAATGACCCTTTCATGGATATTTACAGTATGATTCATAACAGTAGCAAAATTACAGGTATGAAGTAGCAATGAAAGTAACTATATGGTTGGGCGTCCCCACAACATGAGGAACTGTATTAATGGGTTGCAGCACTATGGAAGGCTGAGAAGCACTGTTTTATACATAAAAGCAAATCCCAGTCCCCTTCCTCGAAGGCCAGAGAGCCCTGCATGCCATGTCTGCCAGGGAAAGATGAAAGGAGTAAGCCCACGTTCTCACTCACATTCCACCCACAATCAGCAGCCCCAGTCTTCTGTCCAGTCCAGACTCAAACCTGTACTTTCTGCTTCCCAGATCCTCTCTCCTTATTTAGTGCGCTGACTTGCACCACTCATTCAAGGTCCTCGCTGTCTCCCCCATGTCAGGACAATCCCCCTGGGTCCCCAGCATACCCCATGCTCACCCTGTGGCCATTGCCTCCTGCCTTGTGGGAGGAGCCCTGGGTCAGTGTCCTGTACCCACTCTGATCAGTGCTGAGCATGCATCATGTCTCCCTCTGCAGCGAGGCGTGATAAATCCTCATTGTATTAGAGCAGCCATTGTATTAGACACGTTCTACTACAGGGAGGTATTTGGTTCATTAAGTACATCTGCCTAATAGATCCTCAATTAATAAAAGGCCTGATGAATCTGCTGTTAGTGGTTATGCGGAAGTGGTGAGGCAGCGGCAATCGCTGGGATCTCTTAACTCGGAGTCCTCGGAAGCAGAGCCTCTTACTGCTCAGCCAGCCGACTCCCCGGATGTCTTTACTTTCCAGAATGCTCCCCCACTCCCTCTCAGCTTTTACTCTGCCTGACCGCAGGCAGGTTCACCCTCAGTGCTATCTTTGCTGGCTCTCAAAGCCCAGCTGTGCAGGTGCCTTTCTGGCCCCCCACTGTTCGTTCTAAGGCATTAGAAATGCTGATTTTGGAAATGCTCTGAAGCAGAGTGGTCGGCCTGAGACACCCAAGGTCCCTCTTGGGTGATCCAGTGGCCCAGTGACACCCACTCCCACTCTGTCTCTCTCATACCAATGAAGGGAATGGCAGACAACCATCCAAGGACAAGAAACTCTGTCCAGCTCATAGGCATCTAAGGCCAACACGTGGGTTCTTGGGAACTCAAAATACCAGCCACATGGCCACTACCACGTGCCAAGGAGACAAAACACCAGTGAGGAGGAGAAAGGTAGATGGGTTTTGATATCAGACAAGAAGGAAGTGTAGAGAAGCTCCTGGCTTTCCTGCTGTGACAGCATCTGGCATTGTGTCACCGAATCTCCCTCTTGTCACAGATGAACTGTCCCCACCGCTCTGCATCTTCTGTGAAAGTCAATCTGCCCACGTGATCACCTCCTACTGAAAGACTCAGGAATTGCACCATACCAGGGATGCCTCTTGGTGAGGGAGAAGGCATTCTTTTGCCTGTTTCTCCTGTACTGCCTTCCTCTGACCCAGCGAGGACAGACACTAGCTTCCTGGCCTGGGTGTGGGCTAACAGTCATTTAGGACTTTCACACAGCCAGGGAAACCTGGTACAAGGCTGACTCCCTGTCTGCCTTCTTGGGGCTGGAAAGGGTGGTCTCCAGCTGCCCTGCTGTGCCTCATAGTGTGCTTGGTGCTTGGCTCCATTCCATTGTCAGGCAGGGATGGGGAGGAGGAGTGCAGGGCTCCTTCCCATTAAAGATATAAGCAGGTTGCCTCCTCTGCAAGCCTGAGCTGAGGCCACTGAGGCTTCTGGAATAGGGAAAGGTGTCAGCCAGTCTTCATTCATTCTCTCTGGGGAAGGGCAGAAGAGAATGTCTGGGTTTGCATTAGTCATCTGGCCTTTCCTGCACAATGACCAGAACGAATCTATAGGCTGAAACCTGATACCTTCAGGTGAATCACCTGGCTATTAAGTTGGGGAGAAGAAGGGGTGGAAGGAAGGGAGACATGACCTTTTCCTCTAGGTGACAACCAGGACGACCTAGGGAACATCTAGTGTCACAGCATACTTCCTGGGTGGGAAAGCATCCCAGGGCACTGTGTGACTCACAGGCCACCGGCAGGACCAGAGGCCTGCAGAAGGCAGCAGCTGCTCTGAAGTGGGGGTGGCCTGCACCTCACTGTAGGGACATACATAGAACCTGTGTTCTATACTATGACTACACCTTCTGGGTCTTCATGGACCTTTGGATTCTCTGATCATTGTGCTCTTTAGGATGATTTTTCTCCATCATCTCCCATCACAACAGCAGCAAGATGGACATCTTTACATTTCTATCCTTGTCTACACAGGAAGTGGGAGGTTGCCTGCCTCATGCTGTTGTTCTGACGCAAGGCCTGCTGGAGCCCAGTACATCCCTGCTTGGTATTTCAAGGTGGCCAAGGGATACATTCCTTAGCCACACAACCCAATCAGCAGTCACTAAGCTTCATAGATGCTATGATCCAGCAAGCTGTCGAGAGTTTCTTGCTTTATATATACATTACACAATGCATATATACATATATTATACACATATGTGTACATACATGTACATATATACACATGTGTGAATATGCACACATATGTGTGTATGAATATGCACACATATGTGTGCATATACATACATGTATAGATGTGTATATACGTAAGACAATACATATATATGGACACACATATCTATATGTATGTAGATATATAAATATTTATAACTATATATATATATATATATAGAAAACTATATATATGCGTGTGTGTATGTGTGTGTGTATATATATTTTTTTCTTGTCCTTTAAAGACAGAACTAGAAAACACATACAGTGAAACAGTCAGGGTTCACCCTTGTGGCCTGTGCTAGCCACCTAGATCCTATGTCCTCAAAGCTCCACACCCTTACAGACCAGTATCACCAGCTGGAGTGCTACACACGTCCTTAGTGTAACATTTCACGCTCAAGCCACAACCCAGGATTACAGGAAACCTATCCCAGAGAGCCAGAACGGCAAGTGAGAGAAAGGCAGAGAGGTCTCTAAAAGAGGACTGGGCCGGGTAGAGAAGTGACAGGTTAGAGGGCACTCTTGGCATCTGCTTTCAGAGAGCAACGATCACCAGAAAGGCTAGCATTGCACAGGCTGCAGCCAGAGCCACACAGGAAGGAGTCTGAGGGAGGAGAAGAGAGAACTCTCAGCTCCAGGGGAGTGTTGCAAACCAGAAAGGGCAGGAGCCCTGCCTCTACAGCACCCAAGCTGGCTTCTCTCCCTGGGCTCCCTGCCCTGGTTTCTACCATCCAACAGAAAGCTTTCTCAGCACTGGACACTCTACTGGTCTTTCTTCACAGGAAGTGGGGCAGTGTCGGGGGGAGGGGAGCAGGGGAGGAGAGGCAACAGGGGTCTGGATATCAGGCAGTGTTCCAGCTGTCTCCCCAGCATGCTGCCATTTAAGGGAGTGGATCACAAAGCTGGGGAGACAGTGATCATAATCCTGTGTGGCAGACCCCAAGGGTGAGTGGGCTCAAGTGTTGGATTGAGTAAGGAGGGACCCAGCTGGGAGGGAGGGTGTAGACAGAAAGTGGAATGTCCAAAAGGGATGCTGGGATTAATATCAGAAGACTTGGGGGCTCCAAGAAAGAAGTGCAGAGTTCCCACAGGATGCAGTCATCATCCATCAAGTGACTGTGCAAATAAGACATGGTCTACCCACGCAATGGACGGTTACTCGACCACTCCCTGGACGGCCCTGCTTATGCCTTGCACGGTGGATAAACCTCAGTAATGTCTCGCTAAGTAAAGCAACCAGACTCGAAGACCACCTACTGCATGGTTCCATGTATAGGAAACCTCCAGAGCGGCTCCAAGGACTTGGAAAGTAGGCTAATGACAGTCATTAGCCTGGGGCTGGGGATAGAGTCCACATGATAATGGGATGGCTTGGGGGGCAGGGGTATTGCAAATGGTGATACAATTACAAAAATTCAGTAGTTTGTAGCAGTCTGCTCTAGGCCCTAGCAAGAAACTATATATGGGAGCCATCCTTGAGCTGAATCACATGTGAATTACACCCCATTAAAGCAGTTATTAAAAACATTAACAACAAAACAGAGCTTAGCTTTGTTAGAAAAAGAAAACTGTGCTATTTCATATAAGAAAACGAATGACTAAATTTACAAATGACTAGGGGTTGGTGGCACATGCCCTTAATCCCAGCACTTAGGAGGCAGAGGCAGGAGGATTTCTGTTAGTTTGAGGCCAGCCTGGTCTCTAAAGTGAGTTCCAGGACAGCCAAGGCAGGGGGAATATGCCAGAGCCCACACTGGAGATTTAATGTTAAGCAATGGGGGTGGGGTGGGGGGCTGAGAGATGGCTCAGTGGTTAAGAGCACAGGTTCCTCTTCTAGAGGACTCAGGTTCAGTTCCCAGCACCTACATGGCAGCTCACAACTGTCTGTAACTCCAGTTCCAGGGGATATGACCCCTCACATCAATGCACATAAGATACAAATTAAATAAATTACAGAGAGAGAGAGAGAGAGAGAGAGAGAGAGAGAGAGAGAGAGAGAAAGAGAAAGAGAGATCTGTGGCCTCCCTGGCACATAAAGGGCCTCACCTTAGAATCATAAACCCACCCAAGCCACAGTAGGTACTTGCTGTCCTTGCTCTCTCAGAGCCAGAATCTTCCTGTCTGTAGGAGTGGGACATAGCAGGGTTGCCGGGACAATTGTCTGGTCAATCCACCAGCTTCTAACTCAAGCCTTTAACTCTAACACATCAGCCCTTTAAGAACCGCCAGACATTTCTCCTTTCCACTAAATCACTTTGCTACCTGTTTTTGGACCATCTGGGCCTTCACATCTATTCATGTATCTCTCAATGAGTCAATGCCTGTGCAGACCACAACACACTTGCCTGATGCCCAAGAAGCCACCATCACTCTCAGAACCAACACAGGGTTATCTGCATAGATGTTATCTTCTTCTTCCACCCAATGAGAACAGGAGGCCTCTGACATCCCTGACCAGCCACAGCACTGTACTGACACACCCTCCTCAAAAGCAGCTGAACTCCCCTTCCCACCAGCTCCTCCACCAGAGCCCAGACCTTTGGCCATCAGGAGAGCAGAGTCAGTTCTGATAGGACTTCCTTGCTGATAGTGGGTTTGCTGCTGATATTCTAAAGACAGGGCACCCCATGGCATTTTAAAAATTCCTGTCTGCTGTGACAAGTGGCACAAGAAAAGGATGAAGCCAGCAGGAGAGAGCTACAACCACCCATCCTCCTCCCTCTCCATCTCCTCCCTCTGCCTTCTGCATTTACATCCCAGGCAGACAGCAGTCTGCATCCAACTGCCACCCCAGCAGGCAGCTCCCACAGACAGGAAGAACGTGAAAACAGGAGGTGGGGAGGGGGTTGCAAAAAGGGGGTGGCAACAGACAGGGGGAGATTTCCCTCAAGTTTTAAGTATCGACATTTGGCCAGGAGTCTGGTTGTGAGAAACGGTGGTGGTTGTGTGTGCTGCCAGACACTGGGGGCCTTGGTGGTGGAGCTTTGCACAACCCCGGGTTGTCTTATTAAAAACCAGAACTCAGGTGGGATAGAGTATCTCCAGAGAGATGGGCTTGGGTTAGCAGAAAGGGCTAAGGGGGAGGGAGCTAGGCGAGCCTGTTATCTCAGCCGGTGGGAGGGAGAGGTGAGAAGACTGAGGTCAAAGCCAGCCTGGACTACACCATGAAAGGAGTTAAAAAAAAAAAAAGAAAAGAAAAAAAGAAAAAACAATTGTAAAGAGCTGAGAGGAGGTGGACATCAGGACAGCACTTGCTGTCTTTGCTGCCACCCACACCCCACACCTATCCCTGCCTGTCTCGGCACCCATGAGCAAAGGTGGCTAAATGTAAATAGCCTGGAATCAGTCAACCAGTTTCCAATCAAGCTCCCTGGTCCTGCGTCTCCACAGCTGCGGATCCTGAGCACACACTGTGCCTGAGGCTTGTGGCGAGGAGGCCTGTCTCTAGCTGACAGGCAGAGGGGCTTAGGGGTAGGAGTGTAATTAACCAAATGGATCCATTTGTGAAATTGAAGGCCTGGGGAAGCTGGGTGGTTTCCCTGCATGTGTCAGAGGACAGGTGTCTGCTCTGAGTGACCTCAGATGACAAGTTGCTGAGGCCCTGGGCTTAGGAAGGTTCCTCCTGCTGGGCTGGGAGGAGAAGGGAAAGGGAAGAGCTCAGGAGCAGATGACTAGGGCAGCTCCAGATGGCAGTGGGCTGAGAACAAAGAGAGAAGGGACAGAGGCGACCTGAAGGGCAGGGCTCCTTCCTGAGAAGGCGCCCAGCTGGAGCCACAAAGTCCCCCATCACATCTGGGACCTGGAGGACACTTGCTCAGAATCACCATGCAGTGTTCTCAAGAAACCGGAACAAACCACACTGGAGATACTCTCATCCCCAAACCTAAAGTAAGCCACAGAGAACCCCTGAATCCGATTGCCGAGACCCAAATGCAGGCATGGCATCATCTTTGGTGAGGCGCTATCAAGGCCTTAACCTTTATGGCTTGGATTCTGTCATCAGGAAAAGGTGAAAACAAAGGGGTCTTGAAGTCTCCAAGGGCTGCCGGGAGAGGAGAACATGGGAGCTGTATGTGTGTGCAGAACACAGGGTCCACATGTAGAAACACTCAAATATACACGATGTGTGTATGTATGTATATATGTAGTCTGTATGTATGTAGTATGTATGTATTATGTATTGTGTTTGTACGCGTATATGTATGTATGATGTGTGTATGCATGTATGATGTGTGTATTGTGTATGTATGACGTGTGTATTATGCATGATGTATGTATTATGTATGTATGATAAGGATGACCACTGGCACTGGCCAAGAACCCAGGGGTGTCCTCTTCTCACAATAGTCACATGTCCATTTGCAGGGAGTCTCTGCATTCCTTCAGGTTCTTCTATGTTAGTCTTTGAAAGGCGTTTCCTCTTCACTGAGCCTGTCTGCTCAGTGTGCTCACAGCAGGAATCCTAGCCCTCTGTGACACGCTTAGTGAGTGGGATGTGAGAGGGGAAACTGAGCCAGTGCTGAGGGGTGCTGATGAGGCCGACACATCTGAGACACAGCCACACTGAGCATGGTCTGATCTGGCAACTTGCTGGGGATTTCCAGAACTGCAGTGGACAGCATCACATACGCGAGCTCCAGGAGAGTAGGTCAGAGACTGGATGGTAATGACCGAGCGCTCAAAGAGGGCTGTGGAGGCTGAATGCTGGTGTCTTAGAGTTTCCATTGCTGTGAAGAGACACCATGACCAAGGCAACTCTTATAAGAATATTAATTGGGGCTGGCTTATAGGTTCAGAGGTTCAGTCCATTATCATTGTAGCAGGAAGCATTGTGACATCTAGGCAGACATGGTGCAGGAGAAGGAGCTGAGAGTTCTACATCTTAATCCAAAGGCATCCAGGAGGAGACTCTCTTCCAGGCAGCTAGGAGGAGGGTCTCAAAGCCCACTCCCACAGTGACATACTTCCTTCCAACAAGGCCACGCCTCCTAACAGTGCCACTCCCTGGGCCAAGTATATTTAAACCACCACATTTAACTCCCTGGTCTCCATATGCTTGTTCAAACACATGAGTCTATCAGGGCTATACCTAGCCATAGCATAATGGAAAATACATTTAGTTCAACCTCAAAAGTCCCTATAGTTTATAACATTCTCAACAATGTTAAAAGTTCAAAGTTTCCTCTGAGATTCATGCAATCTCTTAACTGTAATCCCCTATAAAATCAAAATCAAAACACATCACAGGATATACATTACCATTCTAAAATGTCATAGTGAGGAAATACTGGACCAACTCAAGGTAGGAAACCATCTGGGCAAACTCTAAACTCTGTACCTTCCCACTCCACTGCTGCTGCTGTTCTTGGTGACCATTCCATTGTACTGGCATCTCCAATACACTGGGGTCTTCCGCTGCAACTAGGCTTCACCAATAGCCTCCCATAGGCTCTCTTCCTGGGGCCAAGCCTCAGCTCCTTTGCATGACTCCTTCAGTCCTGGGCTGAATTGCAACTAAGGCTGTACCTTCACCAATGGCCTTCTCTGGCCTCTCACAGTGCTAAGCCTCAGTTGCTCTCTACGACCCCTTTATACCTTCAAAACCAGTACCACCTGGGTGATTCTTACACATGACCAAGTTAGCTGTAGCATGAAGCACAACCTCGGCTATCTCTATAACACAGCTTCCTTGTGCTTTTAGAAGACACTTCCCAGAAGACTTCATCTCAGTGATGCCGGTCTCTTCTTAATCACCACTGATTTCTTACCTCCAGCTAATCAGCATCAATTGTCCCAGTGACCCCTTCTATTCTTGATTCTAAAGCTAGAGCCATATGGCTGAAGCTGCCAAGTTCTTCTGCTTCTGGGCGTGGAACATGCCCACCTTGTTCTATTACATTATCACCAGCTATCTGGTTTCCAATTCCTTCATTGTCTGAGCTTGGCTGTCTTGGAACTTGCTCTGTAAACCAAACTGACCTTGAACTCAGAGTTCTACATGCTTCTGTCTCCTGAGTTCTGTGATTAAAGGTGTGTGTGACCATGCCTATACCTAAGCTTTTCTTTATCTGGAACTTGTTGTGTTCCAGGTTAACCCTGAACTCTAGAGATCTGCTTGTTTCTGTCTCCTGGTATTAAAAGGTGTGTACCATCATGCCTGGACCTAAGCTTTTCATGGCCGCTATGCCTCAAGATCCAGATGAAAAAATGTGTGTCATCCCAAGTCAAGATCTGTACCAAAAGCCTGTGTCTTCTAGCCTTAAGATCTGGATTGCAGGTGTGTCCTCCATTTCTGGATTGTAGTTTATTTCAGTTAAAAGTCCAAATGAAAACAATAACCAGATAATAATGCGTAACATGATATAACTACCCCTTATTCAACTGCAAACATATAAACAATAAGCTTCATTGGGTGGGATCTTGCCCTGAGGTCACTACTCCCTTAATCTGTTCATCTCTTTGAACACAAGATTTAACTCCATTGCACTTCCTGGTGCCCCTTTATTACCTGAACCATACATTTTTGTATTTTTCCTTTCTAAGCTTGCTATGCTTGATCAAAATAATCTTAATGAGAGTAAACCAGAGGACAAAGTCTATTTCCTTTGTCAATGCAATTAATCTCTTTACCTTAGTCTCAGGTAAACTCTTCAGACCAGGGCAAAGAACGGCCACATTCTTCACCAAAACATCACAAGAGTCTCTAGACCACACACTAAAATTCTTCTCCTCTGAAGCATCTAGAGCCAGGACCCCACAGTTCAAATCACCCTCAGCACCAATGTCTTCTTCCACAGTTCTATTAGGATTGCCCATTAAGCCCCACTGAAAGTATTCCATTGCTTTCCAAATCCATATTCCTCCAAAGAAAAATACCCTTAGGCCTATCACAGCAATGCCCCAGTCCCTGGTACCAACCAACTTCTGTCTTAGTTTGTGTTTCCATTGCTGTGAAGAGATGCCATGACCAAGGCAACTCTTATAAGGGACAACATTTGATTGAAGCTGGCCTATAGTTTCAGAGTTTCAACCCATTATCATCAGGGCAGGAAGCATGACAGCGTCCAGGCAGACATGGCACATGAGAATGAGCTGAGAGTTCTCTACATCTTGATCCAAAGGCAATCAGAGGGGACTCTCTTCCAGGCAGCTAGGAGGAGGGTCTCAAAGCCCACCCCCACAGTGACTTACTTCTTCCTACAAGGCCACAGGTACTCTAAAAAGGCCACACCTCCTAGTAGTGCCTTGACCCTGGGCCAAGTATATTCAAACCACCACAGCCAGACTAACTGACTCTGCTGAATATTGGAGAACTGTTGCCTTACAATGTTATACGCCCAGTGAGAGAGGTTAATTCATTGCTTTTGCTATCTATCTTCCATGTATAGTAGAGCAAAAGAAAGGAAAAAGGTGTGGGAGCGGGAGAGGGATATGGTCAAGTACAGTTCTTAACAATGGTGGGATGAAAAAGACCCCAGAGTCAGCTAATCTTCCCAGGGGCCTGGGGGGGCACAAGGAGGCTGCTTGGATCCCCATGCCATGTCACCTTCACAGTCTTTCGTCCATCTCTCCCTTTGCCTCCTCAGCCTCTGGGAAGACATAGACTTTGAGACTGCTAGAGCCAGAGAGTCACCACAGTGTGTCAGAGACCACCAGACTCAAAAAGGATAAGGACCCTTGTCCTCAGCCCAAGTGGTTGGGCCACTGTCTCCCACAGACTCCCAGCAGTAGCTTGTCATCTTCTGTAAGCTGCTCTTAGAAAGGCAAAGCTCTCCATTCTTGTGTTTGGCCTCCACTCTCTCCAGGGAAGGCAGGTGCTGCCAGTGCTGAGATTCTCCCCCAGAAGGGAAAAGACAACGCCGACCCTGGATACAGGGTGTGGCCTTAGTGCCATGAGCCTCCTTGCTCTTCGCACCCCGGACAGCCATCCATCTGCCAAGGCCCTGAGCCCCACTGAGAAGAGAGGCTCTCAGACTGCCCCCCATATGCCAGGGCTGTCGCTCAGGAAGTTCCCGGGGTGTGGAGGCCCAGGCAAAGGTATTAGGATCATTAACAAAGCTGTTTTTCAATTAAGGTGGACAGGAGAGAAAATGACAGAAACTAATGCCAGTTGACTTCACTGCCCCTCCTGCACAGAAGGAGCCAGAGTTGCCCAGGCAGAGCCTCCTTGGGGGGCAGGCCTTATCAGGGCTGAGGCTCTGCAGCTGGCTCTGGCTTTCGTGTCTGGGGAGAAGGAAGGAGTCGAGTCCTTGAAAATTCCTGGGACCAGGTAAAAAGCCTGGGAGAGGGGGCAACAGCGTCCACCTCCACCCCACCCTCCATCCACCTCCACCCCACCCTCCATCTCGTGCTCAGACTGGGTACCTTCTCTGCCTCATTCGGCCTGCTTTTCCCAACACCAGCAGAGGCTCTGCTCCCGTCGGCAGAGGGCAAGAAAACTCCAGGCTGCCAAAGCGCACATAAGTCAGTCAACCTGTCTCAAAGCAAACACAGAAAAGAGCCCCAGGGTTACTCCGGGTAGGTGTGTGGGAAGACTCTGTGGTTTTAACTTGTTAGTTCACTTAGAAAATGACACCTCCATCCATTTGTTGTTCTGCAGAACATAAAGGCATCTTTGTTTGCTTTATAGGAAATGGGCAGAGTGTGCGCAAGGTGCTTAAGTGCACTGGCGAGTAGCCGCTCATCCACGAATTGCATCTCAGTGTTCAGACTCCACAATCAATCTGCTAATCCCCTTCTACCCTAAAGGATTTAAGTTATAGACGGAAGAGTCTCTCCTACACTCAAGGGAGAATTTACCCATAAATGTCTCATTAATTTCTAAGTTCCTTAGAAAAGCCACTGTGGTTTCTCACCCCCCTCCCCACCCCCACCCCCGCTATCTACAGAAAAAAAAAAAACACAACAACTTCATCACAAATATCCATAGCACATTGAGAAGAATTCTAACTTTATGGTCAGGAGCCTCAGGTTTTAAGTTCTAGCATGAGATATGACTGTCAACAAGAGCGAGTCTTTGAATATGTGTTTATTAGTTTGTTTTCCATCTGTAGAATGGGAGAAGATATGATAGTATGAACCAGGGAGACCTCTGGGCCACTGGTTGGCATCTGGAAGGTTCAAGTCCTGAGATGGTCAGATCTGACTGTGAACTTGGGCAGAGAAACGCCCTGGAGGGCAGTGAACACACCTCTAGGTGTGTCTGTGAGGGCGTTCCCAGAAAAGATCGGATCCTAATGGTTCTCAACTGATGAATGGCATCGTTCATTGGTGGATTCAAAAGCTAAACAGACAACTGGGAGGTGATGGAACCTTGGAAAGTGTGTTCGGCTTGGAGGACGCACTACGGGGTGGGGGGTAGGGATGGGGCACTGAATTCTGTCCTGGCCTCTTCCTGTAACTGCTCCACTGAGCTTCCTGGCTGCCCACGGTTGAGCAGTTCTGCTCTATTGTGCCTTCCCTGCCCCTGGTGAGCTAAATACAGCTTATACATCTTGCCTCCCTTAAGAATCAGATACCTTGTCACCCTCATATTCTTATAGGCTGACTAACAAAAAGCACCAGCTCTAGTTTGGTAGGTAATTTCTCTGCTGTCAGTGAAATGAGCCAATTTAAACCAGATTAGATTATATCAATGTCAGGTTTATTGGGAAACTGTACTCGGGTAAGTTCACTGGCCCGGAGGACAGAGAGGAGAGAGAGAGAGAGAGAGAGAGAGAGAGAGAGAGAGAGAGAGAGAGAGAGAGAGAGAGAGAGAGAGAGAGAAAACAAAATGTTTGGCTTATATAGGAGCCTCTGGAGGAAGAGCAGCCCAGCCCCTGGGCTGGAAAGTTCAGGGTTGGAGGCAGGGTGTGCCAGGTAGGGACTGAGAGATACTGGGAGAACCTGGAAGCCAGGTCTGCTTTGCTATGTCCCAGCCTGAAACCTGCCTGGATTACAGTAACTCTGCAGGAAGGGTAACCACTAATGTAGTGAGGGAATGAGCTGTAGCTGCCCAGAGTACTAAGGATGCAACTGCTCTTTGACTTAGCAATCTTAGTTTTAGGAATCTACTCAAGAGTATGCCCTTATGTGTCTATCGTGACTTCCAGGGTCAAGAAGAGAAAGGTGACAGAAAAAAAAAAAAAAAGTATGTTTAGTATGCTACCGTTTATTTGAGAATGGGGAAGGAACACAAAGGTCAGTATGTATATGGTTGTAATTTTATATATGCTTAAAGGACAAAGGACAAACTACACATTAGAAGGTCATGAGGAAAATGGGGCTGAGAAGGTGGACGGGGGGTGGGGGAAGGAGATAGGTTTTTAACACACTTCTCCATGTGGCTTTGAAATATGCAAATAAGTGATATAATTATAAAATATAACAAGATATTTAAAGTCCCTAAAAGTGAAAATAAAGCGCCACACATAGATTTAAACAAGGCAATTAGACCACATTGTATTAGGCAGATGTGTTTTCAGGAAGTAAAGGACGGCCCCTTTCCTCGCAAGACATCCCAACTGGTTTCCATTCATTGCATTGTGGATGCCTCCACCCTTCTACACCTGACAAAATGGTGTAAAACATTGACTAAAGTCAGGCATGGTAGTGCCTGCCTGTAATGCCAGTACTCAGAAAGGGAGAGAATTCCAGGCCAGCCAGGGCGTCACAGTCAAACCATGTATCAATAAAACCAGCAGAACAGGAAACAAAACAAAAGAATCCACAGGGTAAGGATTCTGACTTGTTTGCATCCCAAGGTCAGCGCCCTACAGCTGCCTCTTTAGGGAGGACCCGGCCTGACCTTTCCCTGCTCCTGGAGCCAGGGGACGGTGCATAGAAAAGTACTTGGAAAAGAAAAATCTTCCCACAAATATTTTGCTGCTGCTTCAAAATCAGAGATTAGCTCTTCTATATGGAAAAGTTGTGAGATCAAGCAAGAGCTGTGATTTGAAGACAGACAGACAGACAGACTCTTTAGAGAGGAATAAGATTACACCCACCACCACCACTTTTATCCTGCATGGGGCTTTGGGGCTACACAAGAAGTGAGCCTGAATTCAGGGAAGAGGCTCACCATCTGACCCAGGGACAGGAGGCTCCCAGGAAGGACACCTGACACCCAGGGTGCAGCGACCGACCGCACAGGCACCTGATAGTGTGTGGACAGCAAGAGGAGCAGCCGTGAGTCCCTGAAAGATGGGAGCAGGATGAGTTTGCTGTGTGTTCTAAGCATCTCCTCAGATTCTGGAAGGTTACAGGGGCTGGTAGTAGTTAGTACACACTGCCCTATAGGAAGCCTGGGCAGGGGAAGTGTTGAGATTTGGTCTCTTGCTGTGAATTGTAATGCTAAATTCTGTACTAGAAGGTCTAGGTCCAGGTGCAAACCTTGTTCCTTAATTTAAAAATTATTAGTTAAATAAAAATGGCTGTAGTCAATGATTGAAGGGATTAGAGGTGGGTGGGTTTTGAGTTGCCTAGTTAAGGGTGGAGAAGAGAGGAAGGACAAGGAGGAGAAAGGAGGAAGGACAGTGAGGGAGACTGTACTCTGAGCACAAGGCCAGGGGAAACAGTAAGTATTTGGGGAGCACGATGGGGAGGTAGCCAGGCCAGCAGTTGGAAAAGTAGCTTAGGGGTGACCCCCCTCCCACACAGTAATTGTCAAGCCAAATAAAATAGGCATATTCTGAATCTTCTCTATTTGTAAGCTAGTCGGGGGTAAGTTTAGATTGGTTGTATCACAGGGGAGGGCGCAGAAGGCAGGGCAGGCCCTCCCGGAAGCAGGAAGAGGACCAGGCACGACAGATGATGGTGAAGGAAGGTATGTCTGGGTTGAGCCAGCTCCAAAACAGGCTTTGTCTGAGTTCTCCTCTTAATGTCTGCAGGGGTTCCTCATCTCTCTTCAGCAAGTATTTATTAATATGCTCTGACTGCCTTTCCCTCTGCCACAGAAGGATTGGTGGCACAAAAGAGACTCTAGACCCCCTCCCTGGGAATTCCAAGGTGCCATAAAAGCATATTTTCTAGATGGACAAACCCCTAATTTTCATGACTTTTCACTCTTGCTCTTCCTCTCTCTGGATACATAGCCCATGCTCAGGGAACCAAGATCACTACATCTCTTCCTTTCCCTTCCAGAAACAATTTAAGATTTTTACCGTACTTATTATTTGAGTAGCTAATCGCACACATTCAGATTCAAAAGAATACATTGTAAAAATAGATTCTATTAGTAAATGTCCCTCCAAGCCTGCCTCCATCCAGCTTCCTAAGTCCAACTCACTCAGCTGTGTCTGGTCAACCTCTGTCACCAGAGTCTGGGCGGCCTTCCAGAGTGAGTCCGTGCACACACATAACATCAAAATAATATTTTTAAAAAGATAAAATAAATGTTATTCTTAGTTTCCCTACGTTGCTCCCCCACCCCAGATTAATAAATATCCTGGATATTATTCTGATTAGTTCACATAAAGCTACCACATCAACAGAACCCTAGTGGTACAAGATATGAATGTATAACGTGCTTATCCTGTCCTTTCTTGAGGGACAGCTGGGTGACTTATAATCATTTGACACGGAAAACAGCTTGGACAATGGTCTTTGCATAAATTCTTGCCTTTTCAAGGCTATATTTAGGATCAATTAATTGAAGCAATGTTTTTACTATTTATTATTTGTGTCTCTGTGTGTGCATGGTATGTGCGACTGTGTGCACACATGTGCCGTAGTCGTTGTGTGGAGGTCAGAAGATATGTCTACCATGGATCTTAGAATCAAACTCAATCATTAAGCTTTCGTAGCATTACCCACTAAACTGTCTCACCTGTCCTTTGGAATCAACTTGTAAATGGCACTTTTGAATAGTAGAGAATTTGGCTGACTTAATCTCCATGAAGCACATGGAACTTGCTCTCCCACCGTAGCTTCCAGGCGGGTTGGGTTCCTGATTCTAACAGACTGCATTTGCGTTGTAAGCTTTTGTCTTTTGGTGCACAGAACTTAGCATCTCTTTTGTGGTTTTCTTCCGATTATGAAATGGGTTGCACATCTTCATTTCTGTTGAACTGTTCCTATTCTGTTTGCTCTTACAGGTTTGAAGGAATCTCACTGTGAAAATTACCTCTTTGTAGGGGACATGCAGCTCACTATATCACTATATCGTGCCATGTTTTGGTATGAAAATGTCTTCTTAGCTGGATGGATCTTTTATTTTGTTGCCATTTTGTGTCATACCTGGGTCTTCTTTTTCCAAAAGCTATCTTTAAACAATTCCATGTTTTCACTAGCATTTTGATCCTGTCATTTTCTGTGATTAATCTTTTATCCACCTGAAACTTCCTTGGAACTTATGTGGGGGGGGGGGAATCTAATGTTATCAAGTGTGTGTCCCCCACATTGGTTATTGGAGGGTTCACCTTTTACCTTCTGGTTTAAATATTGATTTTGGGTTGGTGAAGGCAGCTTGGTGAGAGAAGGTGATTGCCATGCCAGTAGGCGAGACTGAGTTCAGATCCCTGGAACCTATGTAAAGTTAGGACACTCTTCGAGATCGATAGGAGGAAAAGACAGAAGAATCATTGAAAGTCATGGGCCAGCTAGCCTAGTGTACACAGCAGTGAACGAGAGACCCTGTCTCAAACAAGGTGGGAGGTGAGGGAGGGTCAATCTGAGGCTGTCCTCTGACCTTGTATGTGCTATGGCATGTGCCTATCCATACTCAACCCCCCACACACAGAGAGAGAGAGAGAGAGAGAGAGAGACAGAGAGAGAGAGAGAGAGAGAGAGAGAGTCATAAATGTATCTCACACATAAACACACAGGTAAAAAAGAAAGCAATAGATAAACAGAATATTGTCTTTAAAATCTTAAGGGAGAGAAGACTGTAGTACATATACGTTAAAAAGTTAAGAGGCAGAATACTTGGGGGCAGGGGAATGAAAGGAATTCATCAGGGATGGGGAGAAAAGGAGATGCTGGAAAGGTGAACCAAAATTAAGGACATAGGGAACAGCCATTTGAAAACCTGCCATTGTAAAGCCAACGAAAACTATAATTCTTTTTAACAGGAATTTGATAGAGATACACTGTGGCGGTGGATAATGCAGCCACAGGTTAGTAAATGGAAACCCAGTGGCAGCTGTAAGACCCCTTCCTATGAGTCACTTGTCAAGGAGGTCCAGAGGTCTCCACACAGCACAGACTATTTCCAGCTCTTGGTTACCCACAAGGACTAGATGGTAAGACCCTCTGCCTGCAGACATTCATACATCGATTGAGGACATGGAGAAATCAGCCCTTGTCCCTTTCTTGTGAACTTGCATAGTTCTAGAAAGGGCTATGCAAGCTGCTTAAGAAGAAAAGTCATCAAGAGTATTTTCCAGCCATGAGCCCTGCAAGCTGCAATACTAACCTGCCAGTCAGGACGTGCTCACGGTACAAATAGGCACGTGACTGTTGAGAGCTTTACCAACTACTTATGAGTGGATTTGAGGCCTATTCCACAGGAAGGAATTCATGCCTTGTACAGTAAACTTGGTTAAAAGTACCTAGCCGGGGAGGCCATAGGTCCCTGGAGTGAGGTGGGGGGAGCTGATTTTTGCTGTTTGCTAAAATGGTCATGTTTTGACCTAACTGCCTTCTAAATATCAATGTTCAGACTCATGAATCCGTGCTGCTCTTGGCACTGGTCAGAGGAGCTCTGTTTGCAGTGGGTGCTGGTTGATGCAGACACTCACAACTAGCCAAAGTGCTGAGGATAAATCACACTTCAATGCTCAGCCCTAAATGGAACATCTGTATCACCCCACACACAGGCCTCAAGAAACACTGCAGAAAGGGGAACAGAACGTCCGTACAGAGCTAGAGAATGGGGAAAGCGCCATGGAACAGGGCCTTCTGGACATAGCACGGATGCTGCACAGAAGACTCACAGAAGCTGCGGTTGTCTACACATCACACTCACAGGATAGGGTCTGTCACCATTTCATCAGGGATGGCTCATCAGGCCTCGCCTCTAGCTGAGGAGTTATTGGGAGCTAATGGCTGCTGGAGGAGGGGGCTTGTTTTCTTTGGTGATATCAATCCTGGTTGTTGCACATGCTCATGGAAGCAATCTTAATTAGACTCAGCAGTCACAAAATAAACAGAGGGGGGGGTGCTGCTAGAAAGCAGAAAGGGGTGAGTAGAGTTGGAGGGCGTGAGAGAGGGTAATGGGGGTGTGAAATGACCAAAGTAGGTTACAGACGTGTAAGATATCATCAGACAGTAAAAAATATATCTTTATCGTAATGCTAAATCCCACTATGTGCGCAGGTCCATCCCTCAACACTATCTTCTATTTGTTTGTCTCTTCACAATGATAGCACACCATTTAAATTTACTTTTAGTTTTATGATTGGTTTTATCTTCTTTTAGAATTTTTCTATTTATTCTTGGTTTTTTTCTTTTTCTTTTTCTTTTCCTTTTCCTTTTTTCTTTTTTCTTTCTTTCCTCCTCCCCCTTCTACCTTTTCTACATGAACTGCACAATCGTATTCCCTAATTTTCTCTTCAGGTGCATATGTGCATATGGAAACCAGAAGTCAACTTCACCTGTCATTCCTCAAAAGCCATCCATCCGCCTTGTGTTTTTGAGTCAGGATCTCTCAGCCCCAGGGACATCTTCCTTTCTCTACCTCCCCAGCAGTGACCAGACAAAATGGACCACCACACCCAAGCTTTTAATGTGGATGCTGGGAATCAAGTACAATCTCTAACATTTTCCTATAAGCACTTCACTGAGTGGACTGTCTCCCCTAGGACAAAATGCATTGCTAGTACAATTGTGAAGAAAAGGAAAAACAGACACAGTTACCAATCCCAGAGAGGAAGAGGATGTTGTCACAGAACCTACAAGCTCAAAGGCATAACCAAGCTATGCTCCGCAAACACAGATGAAAGGAACCATGTCCTCGAATGCATATGGCCACCACTCCCATACGCAACAAAATGTCTTTACAATCAGGAAGAAAACTGAATTCGTTACTTTAAAAATCTCTCCCAGAAGTAAAGCTCTAAGCTCAGACTGTTTCACTGAAACATCAAACACAAAAAGAGCTAACGCAATTCTGTGCCAACTCCATTGGATTGTAGAAGAGGAAGGTCACTTCCCAACCCATTCGGTG
Source organism: Mus caroli (assembly GCF_978045245.1). Taxonomy (NCBI): domain Eukaryota; kingdom Metazoa; phylum Chordata; class Mammalia; order Rodentia; family Muridae; genus Mus; species Mus caroli. The sequence continues at coordinate 129,231,024 of NW_028227256.1, forward strand.
AAGCTAACCAGACCAAAAAGGTCTAAAACAAAAGAAGCCAAAGAATGCAGACCAAATAATATTTCTCAAGAGTATAGTGTCAGTCGGGTGGTGATGGCACAAACCTTTAGTTCTAGCACTGGAAAGGCAGAAACAGGTGGATCTCTGTGCGTTCCAGGCCAGCATGGTCTACAGGACACCAGGGCTACACAGAAAAACCCTACCTCAAAAAGAAAGAAAAAGGAGTATAGGTTCAAAGATTCATAATAAAATACTAGAGAACAGGATGCAGTAGTACATAAAAACACGTCTTCACTCTGAACAAATGAGATTCACTCAAGGAAGGCAAGGCTGGGCCAATATCTTTAAATTAACTTATGCAATCCACCACATGTGGATTACCATGAGTTAAGAAAACCTAAAATCCTTTCCTCTTAGACTGGACACAGTTACGTGTGCCTTCTATCACTGTGCTAAATAGTCTCGTGCCAGTCGAGTCACGGGACAAGAGGGAACCTTAATTGAGAAAATGCCTCCAGAAGACTGGGCTCCGGGCAAACCTGAAGGGCATTTTCTTAATTAATGACTGATGGGGAAAGATCCAGCCCATTGTGGGTGGTGCCATCCCTGGGTTGGTGGTCCTGGGTTCCATAAGAAAGCAGGCTGAGCAAGCTAATAAGCAGCACTCCTTCATGGTCTCTGTATCAGCTCCTGCCTCCAGGTTCCTTCCCTGTTTGAGTTCCTGTCCTGACTTCCTTCAATGATGAACAGCAATGTGGAGGTGTAGGCCAAATAAACCCTTTTCTCCCCAACTTGTTTTAGGTCATTGTGTTTCATCACAGCAATAGGAACCCCGACTAAGACAACCTCTGTTGCTTTGCACAGTGCTGCTGCCCCAGCCAGCGATAAGTCAAGAAAAGGAAATGTATAGGCCATGGAGAAACTCAGAGAGAGAGAAATAAAAACTATTTCTCATTTTATGCAATGATCTTAAACTAATAAATGAATCCAAGACAGTGTAGTGTAGGACAGTCACACAAAATTAATTGCATTTCTACATGAAAGCCATCACCATAAGGAAACAACAAGTTAGCATACAATATCGCTTACAACCCCTCAAACATCCTTAGGTGTAGAATAAAGAGAACCTGTAAGTGCCTCAAACTGAGCACCATGGCTCACGCCTGTGATCCTAGCACTTGAGGCATGTGAGCACTTGAGACATGTGAGCAGGGCGGTTACCATGGAGGCCAGCCTGGGCTACAGAGTGAGTGCTAGGACAGCAGGTACAACAGAGTAAGACCTTGTCATAAACAATGACAGCCACAATAAAATATATACAAGACATAGGTGTTTAGAAAATACATGCAAAATTGAAAACAGAAATACCATACTCAGGCTGGAGGGATGGTTCAGTGGTTAAGAACACTGACTGCTCTTCCAGAGGTCCTGAGTTCAATTCCCAGCAACCACATGGTGGCTCACAACCATCTGTAATGGGATCCGATGCCCTCTTCTGGTGTGACTGAGAAGAGTGACAGTGTACTCACATACATAAAATAAGTAAATAAATAAATCTTAAAAAAAAAAAAGAAAGAAAAAAGAAATACCACAGTTGTGGATTTCATTCAACAGAGCAAAGAAGCAAATTAATTCCAAATTGACATCCTGGTTTTATGCAATTCTTATCAAAAAATCTCTACATGATTTGTAGCAGCAACAGACAGGATAATCCTAAAACTTACACTGAGAAATGAAAATCACCAGAATAGCTAAAACAATTTGGAAAAAAAGAATTAAAACAAGAAGCAGAAATCCATCGATCCAATTAGGAGACTAAATTGTGTTGTGCTTGGTTGATGCTTACCACCTCATTTGCATTCCTACATCTGATTGGTTACTTTCTCTCTCATCTGATTGGTTAACTTCTCTCTCTTCTGATTGGTCAATTTCTCTCTCATCTGATTGGTCAATTTTGGTTAATTCTCTAAACCTCATCTTGGCAAAAAACTTTCCTGCCTATGTATGCGTGGTGGCCAGCAGAAGCCTGTGCCACTCTGCAACGGCACATGTGGCTTCCCACACCTCATGGTCCTCTTTCTGTTAATCTTCCCGATCTGTTCCTTTGTCAGTCATACATATTTTTTTCTTCTGTATCTCTGCACAATACAATCCGGGTGTGAGACACGCCTCTCCTAGGCCTATATAAAGCAGCACCAGGGCTGGGCTCAGGGTCTATTCGCCTCTACAATCAAGCTCTCCCAATAAACGTGTGCAGAAGGATCCTGTTGCAGCGTCGTTCTTGCTGGTCGAGTCGGACGCACGCAAGAGTGAGGGTGTTTTGAAATGATGAACGTGTTCTGTATCTTAACCGCAGCAGCGCTTTCCCAATCATGCCGACTTGGCAAAATCCACAGGAATGGAGACCCAACAAAGATGATTATCATTCTGTATAAGTGACAACTCCACCAACCCAAGTTGGCAGAAGAGCACTGTGAGGTACATGCATCAGACGGCACACACAGAGACAGAGAAGACACACCTCCACCACAACTGACTCTTCCCCCACCTGCTTATGAAGTGGAGTTATTGTGACGTGTGCACTTTGTGTTAGAGCCTCCGTTTAATACTGTTATTCTGGCAGTTAAATTCAACACTGGGGGACCAATACCAGTGACCTCAGTGTGCTTAGTGAGACGATGAATGGCCAGTCCCCTTGCCTTTGGTTTTTGTTTTTTTTTTTTTTTTTTAATTTTTTTTCATACTCACTTTGCATTCTGCTCATTGCCCTCTCCCAGTACTCCCTCCCCCAGTCCTTCCTCTCTCCCAACTCCCTTTCTCTTCTGAGCAGTTGGGGAACCCCCTTGGGGTATCCCTCTACCCTAGGATACCAAGTCTCTGCAGGGCTATACACATTCTCTCCCACTGAGGTCAGACAAGGCAGCCCAGCTAGAAGAACATACCCCCTGGGCAGGCAACAGCTTTTGGGATAGCCCCCTGCTCCAGTCGTTCCGGACCCACATCTTCTACATATGTGTGAGGAGGCCTAGGTCCAACCGCCACCATCTTTCTTAATCTAGCATGGGTGATCTTTGATACCCCTTCCCGTGTGACTTTAAGAACCACCTTTAAGTCTCTTTTTTTCTTCTCTATTCCCCTATACCAGGCCCTCCCATCCTCTTGATTTCCTGAAGCTGAATATCTGGGCTACACAACTAGATCTCCTCTTTGCCACACACACCCTGCTCTGGTGTCCTGGATACAGACACAGCCCGAGTCCCATCCTTATGTTGAAAATCTCGGCTTTTAAATCTAACTCAGACCTCCTGACCTTCAAACTCACACAGTCACCTGTCCATGCGACGACACCTTTGGTGGTGTTTCTAACAGGTACCTTGAGGCTAGCAAATCTAAAACTCTCCTTCTCTAGTACCCTGCCAACACTGTCTGTGCTGTGATACCCTGAGAGTCTTGTGTCTTCTCTCCACCTCTCTGTCCTTACATCTGAATAACAACAAATCCTACCCTCTTCCAGTCTCACAGCCATAGGCTCTCCTCCATCCTCCTCTCCTGCCACCCTTTAACCACTAATCCAGAACCCCCACCCACTTTATTTTATAACCAAATCCTTAGCTCTTAACTATCACATAGGTCTTTTATGTGTTTTTATTTACCGTGCCTTTTCCCATGAAAATATAAGATCTTTGAAAGTCAGTGGCTTTGATCTGTTTTGTACATGTCTGCATCTCTGAGATTCACAACAGTGCTGACACTAGTGCTAATGATTTGATTTGATTTGACTTAATCACCCAAGAGACACACCTCTGGGCATATCTGGGTGTTCCTAGAAAGGCTCAACTGAGGATGGAAGACTCACCCTGAATGTAGATGGCACCACCCCATGGACTGGGGTCTAGACTTAATAAACCACAGGTACCCAGATGAGCATCAGCATTCACCTCTGCCTCCTGGTCATGGAGGCTTGGTGCCCTTACTATACCTTCCACACCACGATGGACAGTGTCACTCAGCGGGACAACCCAAATCCACCTCAGTTGCTTGTACCAGGCACTGTGTCCTTTCCATGAGGAAAGTAACTAATACAGGGGTCCAAACCCATTGGCTGTAAATAAGTGCATGAGCGCACTCGCATCAGCAGACAAGGCTTCCCCTACTCAGGCTTCTCTGGCGTCTTGGAAGCTCTTCACACTTAGGGTTCCAATGGCTTTTAATACCAAGCAGCATGGGGGCCAGGTTAAGCTCTCATTTTCCTGCTGAGTTCTGAATTCTCCAAACCTTGTCTGTCATGTCTGTCTGTCTGTCTGTCTGTCTGTCTCTCTCTCTCTCTCTCTCTCTCTCTCTCCCCCACTCTCTCTCTGTGTAGGTCGAGAACAACTTTTGGGAGTCAGTTCTCTCTTCTGCCATGTGGGTCCTAGGAATTAACCACAGTCCATCAGGTTCAGTGGCAAGGCCTTTACCCCATGAGCCCTCATGTGGCCCCAATTATTCTTTTTAGCTCCCTCAGCCCAAGCACACGAGTTAGCTTTCCCTACAGCTCAAGTTCAGACAGACTATTTGTTTTTGCGACGATGAATCTCATATTTAGTAAGCATTTTTTTTACCCCAATCCCCTCCCCCTTTTATTTTCAATAGTATCAGCATAACACCACTTGGGGACAAAGATGGATATCTGCCCCCTCTTCAAACAGTGACACCAGCTACTAAATGATCCAAGGTTCTGAAGCATTTCACCATTTTTTGTTTCTTTGTTTGTCTGTTTGTTTGTTTTCGAGACAGGGTTTCTCTGTATAGCCCTGGCTGTCCTGGAACTCACTTTGTAGACCAGGCTGGCCTGGAACTCAGAAATCTGCCTGTCTCTGCCTCACGAGTGCTGGGATTAAAGGCGTGCGCCACCACGCCTGGTGCATTTCACCATTTTCACGGTAGCTCGATTTAATATAGAATCACTCCCGTGTCATAAATAATACTGAAGCTCAAATGAGTTTTAAAATTTTTTCTCTAAGGAACACAGAATTGCTTCACCCAAGATCACACAGTATGCCCCAGCTTCAGGTCATGTGACCTTCAGGTCATGTGACCTTAATTCTTTGCCATCCTTCTTACTTTCATGCTGCCTGGGAAATGGAGGACTTGCCCATGGTGACACATGAGTCACTTGTGGGGCAAAAGCAAGAACCCAATTGATCCAACATCCCTCTTTGGGTTCTCCTCCTTGTTCCAACAACTGCAGTCACAGCTTCAAGGCGAGCTGCTGAGGAGGGAGGGTGGAGAGCCAGAAGGATGCCATTTTGCTGAAGCCAACAAATATACCACATGCTAGACAGAGCTCTGGAGGGCCCAGCTGTTCTCCATAGGTGGGAACAGGCAGCTGCATCATAGACTGTTACCACCAGCCTTGGCTGTAAGATGGAAGAGAAGAAAGATGGCCAAGTGTTGCCAGCTACCCACCTCAGGCTCAGGCGGGCCCCTTGGCTCTGGCCGAGTTGGAATCTAAACTAAGCCCTGGGTAGAGAACCCCTCATCACTAAGTGCAATGCAGCCTGGGCCACTGGTGTCTCTGCTGGCTTCTGATTCCTCGGATGCGATGCACCGACTGCCTTAGTGGGAAGAAGTGTGAGACACAGCTCCTGCTCCGAGTCTTCTGGCCATCTGCGCTCTGATTTTATTGTCTTCATACTTTGGGAACTTTGCTCCCATTTCACCTATATTTCTGTTTTCTGTTTCTTCCACTAGTCTGGAAGTCTCCTGGAGCAGTCTGGACATCATGGACATGGATACTGTTCCTCCTGCATCCTACTTAGAGTTGTCTAAAGGCCAGGGCAATGCCTCCGCCATTAGACTGGAAGTTCCCACCATCAAGGGCAACTTCAGAATCGCCTAAGCTATATCCTGTCTGATCTTTTAGCTCCCCGTACCACCAAGGACATGTGTACTTTCATCCCTCTCTGCAGAGATCACAATGGCCAATTTGACCACGAGGGACTTGGTAAGCGTACCAGACTGATCCAAAAAGAGGCCTTGGGCCCGAGTCTGAGCAGATGCAGATGCTTAAGGTCTCATGTGATTGCACTGAGATGCAGAGGGGTGAGGCTGCACTGGGTCTCTCCTTCCTCTCTGCATCCCTGCCATGGGTGCTGTGGCAAGACAAACAGAAGGGAAGGACACAAGGACGGGCCCAGGGAACAGCACAGAAGCAGAGGTCCCAATAAGTCACAAAGTGCTTTGCTCTCACTGTGGATTGGTTCAGGCGGCTGACAGAGCAACAACCCGGTTCTTCTTGGGAAGAAGTTTGCACTTGTGAATGGCAAGCGCTATTCTATAATACCACAAACAGAACTTATGACTCTTCTTGGTTTGTGGGGCTTATTATTTTATTCCAGTCTTAATCACCTTATGTTATTTAAGCTATCTTATTATAAAATTAATCAAATACTAAGCAATAAAGATGCCCCCAAAAATGGAGAGCTGGAGAGCTGGCTTATTGGTAAAAGCACTGGCTGCCCTTTTCAGGGGTCCAGGGGTTCATTCTCAGCACCCATGCGCTAGCTTACAACACTCTGTAAGTCCAAATTAAGGGATCCCACACCCTCTCCTGGTCTCTCAGAACACTGGGCAAATGTGGTACATAGTCATACAGGTGAAATACACACACACATAAAAATTAATAAAAATGATTTCATGTTTACATTTTTGTCTCCTTATCATCTTAGTGTAGTGATTCTGAAAATGGGCTTTGAGTTTACAGATCAAGGTATGAATTCCTGCTCATATCCACTGATCTGTGAATCAGCTATGTGACTTTGGATAAAGTATTCAACCTATTGATTTGTGTGTTGGTTTCCTGGTGTATAAATTCCTGGTGTATAAATTCCTTTTCAGAGCAACTTGAATCTAAATTCTTTGGCTCACACAGCCTTTCCCAGCTGGCTCTGCCTCTGCTGTCACCACATTGGCCTTTGCGGTCCCAGCCAGCACACAACCTACTTGTGTCTCTACCTTTCCCCTGGCACCATCCCTGCAGACCCTCCAAGGGGGAAGGCGCCTCGTGGGAGTCTTTCCTTTCATCTTCTCACCTAGGCCGGTCTTCCCAGCAGTGCCCCCCAGAGGTCAGTGTGCCTACAAATGGATCAGCCTCCTGTAACATTGTCAAAATGAGCAGGCACTAATTCTTGCAGGCCATGGTCCCATCTTAGTTATTTCCAACAAGTTCCAGGTGATTCCTAGGAATAGAACCCCTGGAAGCAGAAAGGCTCCTTAGACACCCACAATTGCTCCATTAGTAGCATTTGTATTTCCTGACTGACTCAAGCCCTGGGTAGCCCTTTTCCCTGCTCAGCCTTCACTGCCTGTGTGAGAAATTTTCCAAAAAGGTCTGATGACTCAATGGAGCAACAGTCAATACAGGCAGCCTAGTTTCTGGTTGGAGACAAAGAGAATCAATCATAATAATGTATGCTGCATACAGCTCTGAAAGCAAGGGCCACATCTTCCACTTTCTACTCCAAATCATTCCTAGAATGTCTTGGGCCTATAACTAAGTTCTTGGAAATGTTTTTGTTGAGTGGATGACTGAAAGAGCAAACCCGTAAGAGGCTCTGGCCCATGGTCCTTTAGGAGCAGGCGACATACACAAAAGGGCACAGTTAACATACCACTGTCTTTTCCTACAGCCCAAACCTGGCCTTTACCCGGGCTGAAGAACACAGAACTTAAAATGCGAGTCCCAGAGTCCTAAAAGTTGCCAAGCATTCCTCGGAGCAAACAAACAGGCAACAGACCCAGGAAGGAGGGTTATTGTTTTAAAAATTATTTCCGTAGTCCTCAAAGAACTAGAACAAAGCGGAATTGTCCTGGCTGCCTCCCCTGCAAGAATTCACATTCTAGACTCGTCTAAATGCCAGTTCAAATGCTGCTCGGAACACAATTATTAAACAAACAGGCAGCCGCCACACCGAGGGCGGGGGCTGAACCCCCGCCGTTCCCCTCACTCCTCCCCACCATTCTGCAGCAGCTTTGGGTAGTGAGACTTAGATCTCTGTGCCTCCAGTGTTTCTATTACTCCAGCCCCACATCCCCTCCTCTTTTTTTGTTCCCTTTGACCTACTACTCCTCGATGCCTCTCCCAGGATAGCCAGTGGGTGAGCTCTGTGTGCAGTGTGGGGCTTCTGAACAAACTCATCTGAAGGAAGCTGGTCGTTGGGAAGTCTTCCGGGACATCTAACCCACTTGCAGAGCCCACTCCCTTCATTCTCAACCTCCAGCAGACTGGGAAGAAAGCAAAAACCTATAGAGAGCAGCTGAGTGAGATGCAGGCTGGGAAGATCCGTGCTCAAACTCAAACTCAGGGTCTTCAGTATTTCAGAGTGAAAAATTGTGGGCCGGGCAGTGGTGGCACATGCCTTTAATCCCAGCACTTGGGAGGCAGAGGCAGGCAGATTTCTGAGTTCGAGGCCAGCCTGGTCTACAGAGTGAGTTCCAGGACAGTCAGGGCTACACAGAGAAACCCTGGCTCAGAAAAAAAAAAAAAAAGAAAAAAGAAATGTGGTATTGAAGTAAGCCCGGGGCTACACTGTCAGAGGAATTACATGTAAAGGCCACGTGACTTGTTCAGCTGTTCTGGCTAAGAGGCAACACACTTCTATACCAAATGAAGGACTCTGGGTAAGCACCCTACCACTGAGCTGCACCTTCAACCCCTTTAGCATTTTTAATTTTGAGACGACTTGTCACTAAGTCACCAGATTTGCCTTAAACTCTCTTAGCCTAGGCAGGCTTTGAACTTGTGATCCCCCAGCCTCAGTCTACTGACTAGCTGGGATTACAGTCCTGGGTCACCAGTTTAGAGATGAAATTTTAGAGACTGTTTTTGAAGGCTGATATACCTTTCATTGCCTTCTTTCCATTCAGTCTGTCCACACTGGGTGTCATCACTGAATAAACAAAGGCAACAAGAATGAATGTGCAAGTAGCTCCCAAAGAGCAAAGGTGAATGATACAAAGGACCAGCCATGTCCAATGCCAGATCCCAGATGACCGACAAACAAAGGAACCGCTCTATTCTCATTCAGAGGGGGTAGAGACTGGTTGAGGTTTCCAGGCAATTCGAGCCATTGGGCATGTTGGCCAGTTGAGGTCCCAAATGCTCGGAGAAGGAGCAGGAATGGGGTAGGCCAGGAGGGAGAGGAATTGAGCACTTGACTGGGTTGTGGTTTGAGCAACAGCTCAGCAGGTCTAAGGCAAGAGGGACATCAGTTTGAGGGGAGAAGAACGTTTGCATGGTAGAGAGGTGGGAGAGCTGGAGGGAGTGTGGGAAGATTTTGAATGCCAGGCTGGAGCTTTCTCTTTTATCAATTGTGTGAACAACATGTGAGACATTCTTACAGTAAAAGGCCTGGGCAATGCTGAGGAAGCCAATGCTCCTTCAACGCTCCCTTCTCTCACCCGAGTCCCCTCTCAGCCTAGCGGCTATCCTAATGGCAGGCAGAAGAGCTCATGCTAGAACACGTGAACTGCTTGCTGGGTCTTTCTGTCCCACGGATGGGTGTTTGAGAAGGAAATGGACAGCAGAAATGATGACGGTTTCTCTTGAGAGGCAAGAGCAGCAAGGCATGAAGTGGCAGTGAGGGAATGAGATGGAAGATGTGAACGATGCAGGAGAAAGAAAACAAACAAGCTTGCGGTGGTACCAACTGACCTGTGGGGACCGGGGCTTCGGGGGTTGCTTAGAGATAGAAGAACAGAAGGTGGCATTGTGTTTTATTTGCTTGTTTTTGTTTTGTTTTGTTTTGTTTTTCAAGATCGAGTTTGTCTGTGAAGCCCTGCCTATCCTGGGACTTGCTCTGAAGACCAGGCTGGCTTCAAATTCAGAGATTTACCTGCCTCTATCTCCCGAGTGCTGGGATTAAAGGTGTGTGCCACTGTGCTGAAAGTGGCATATTTTAAAGGTAAGAGTAAGAGAGTCTAGAATGACAGAGGCAAGGAAGAGCCTCTATCATAAGCTGGAAGAAGAAGAAGATGAAATGCAGGATTTTCTAAGGTGGGTTTAGATAGTGAGAGAATGTTCCCTTGGACTCAGGACAGCTTAGTGGTAGAGGATTTGTCTGCCAGGCAAGGTGGCATGGGTTCCACTTCTAGCACACACAAAAAACCAAAAACCAAAAACCAAAAAAAAAAAGAATCAGCATTAATACCCGTTCAGAATTGAACAGAACCTGGAGAATTGCCTCAGTCACTCAAGCAGGAAAAAGCTGTAGGAAGAAAAATGACCAAGAAGAGGTGGCAGCCAGGTCTACTCCATAGTTTGACAACTGAAAGCTGTGTGGAATCGCACCTGAATTCCCAGCTACTCAGGAGATGGGACACACAGACAGTGTTTACCCAGGAGTTTGAAGTCAGCCAGAGAAACACAGTGAAACCTTACAACAAGGAAAGGGGAAAAAAAAAAACCTGTATGTTGGATGCTATCTTTTCAGTGTGCAATAACAGTCCTTGATACAGTCACGTGCTTGCCACTGAAAATTTTTATCCTGAATTCAAAGGACTAAAGGCAAAACCAAACAGAAAACTAGGCAAAGCACACTTGGCTACTCCACAGGGCTCACTCCTCCTCCCCTGACTCCAGGAACCGAGTTAATGGTTTGGCCAAACCAAGTAAACGGTGACTCAGTTCCCTTTTGCTGCTTGGTGGCTTAGAGACAGGTACATAGCTAAGTTGGCCAAAGAGTCATGACTAAGTCAACTGACCAACACTGTCTCCTAAAGCATGCCGCAGAAGCACGGCACTTTGCTTCCACCAGGAGCTTAAGTATTTTAGGGTGTATGCTTGGAATAAGGCATCCATTTTGTAACTATGAGGTTATAAATGTGGGAGCTAAGGATATCGAAGCAGAAAGGCAAAAACAAACACCAGTTCCTTTAAAACCTAAGACTTACTCCAAACTGGAAAGCAACTCCCTTGAGACTGAAAGGTAATGAATGGTCTCTTGTTAAGTACATGCTGTTTGGGCACTCTGTTAAGTCTTGTAAGGCAGGCAAGTGAGAACCACTATAATAACCTCACCAACTTTTCCTAAGACTCTAAAATATTTAATTTACAGCAAAGTAAGTAGGAGGAGCTAGGCAGAGTCAGGAAAAGTCTAACCCTGCAAAGCAGCATGGGCAGCTGTAATCTGGAACAGTACAACACAATGTGCCTTAATATCTAACACAGTGACTAGTACAAGGCCCTTTGGAGAACAAAATGGCGAGCAACCGTGAAGGTTAATCCCAACTGTTAGCTCAACGTGACTTAGAATCACTATGGAAGCAAATCTCTGAAATGTCTTTGAGGGGTTACCAAGATAAGATTAGTTAGATCCAGCCCATATATGTGTGGTAGCATCCTTTGGGCCAGGCTGAATAAAATGAGAATGTGAATTCAACGCAACCACCCATCACTCTGTTTCCTGATAGTGGACACAAGTTGACCTGAAATTTACGCTGTTATGACTTTATTACCTTGGTGGACTCTACACTCAAGAAAAGTGTCCTGAGATCTCAGTTCCATGAATCAAAAGATCTAGGAAGATGCAAATTCATTATAAGGAGAGAGGGTACAGTTAGGACGCCACTGACGGGGTTCTGTGATGGCTAGATTTAATTGTCAAATTGATGCACTTTAGAATCTCCTGGGAAGGAGTCTTGTGAAGGATTGTCTAGACTAGGATGGCCTGTGACATGTCCGAAGAGAATAATCTTGATTACATTATTTGCGGTGAAGAGACCTGTCCACTGTGGGTGGCACCATTCCCTAGGTAGGAAATTCTGGTTTTCATTAAAGTAGGAAAAGTGAGCTGAGCACTAGAATGCCTGTGTTAATTCACTGCTCTCTGCTCTTGGCGGTGGAAGCAATGTGATTGACTGCTTCAAGTTCCTGCTGCCTTGACTTCTCCCACTGATGGGCTATAACCTGGAATTACGAGCCAAATAAATTCTTTCTTCCTTAAGTTACTTTTGTATTTTATTACAGCGACGGGAACTGAAACTAAACTAGATTCCTTACTCAAAATCAGCAACCTAGGGAAGTGTTTCCCCAGGGTCAATGCAACCCTGGCCCAGTGGGGGGCAGGCAATAGAGCCTTCCAAGCTGGCAGCTGAACTTGGTAGCATCATATACATGGTACTTTTGCAGGCATAAAGACTGAGGAAGATTGAGGAAGTCATTGAGTTTTGCATCACAATTCCAGAGGGTAACTAAGGCCAGGGAATGTGTGGCAGGGCCAAAGTCCTTGAAGAGAGGGCCCACAAGGCCTCAGCATGAAGCTGTGGAAACCCAGAATGCTGGAGATGCCAGGACCATGGGTCATTTGCCAAACAAACCTGCAACCACAAAGTGGAGCTGGCCCAGGGTAAAGACCTCAGGTTCTAAAAGAAGCAGAGCTGGAAGAAGTAGGGTTACCCAAGTCATTTGGAGCCCAGATGACTCCCTCACAAGCCCTTGGTGCTGAATATGAAGCTACAGGATTTAATATTTTCCCTGTGGAGTTTCACTCTGGCTTTCATCCAGTCATTCCTTAGTATGCCTGCATTCTGCCATTCTTAATTGATCAACGTTCATTTTGTATTATCGTACAGTGGAATTATGTAATTTGTCTTAGATTCTATAAGCGATTGTGAGAGATTGCCCTGAGCCTCATATGAGACTAGGTCTTTGGACTTTTAAGCGGCGTTGGGTTATTAAGGACTATGGAGGGCGTTTGAAGTTATGTTGAATGAATTTGTATATGAGACTGCCACGAGCCTGTAGGGAAAAGGGAGGGGGAGGAGTTATGGCTTAAACTCAGTGTGTTCTGCACAGTTGTGATGGTTAATCTTGATGGGCAACTTGAAAGGATTTAGAACCCCATGGATGAACTCCTCTCAGAATGTCTGTGAGAAACTGTCTAGATTAGGTCAACTGAAGTGTCAAGGCCCACCCTAAATGTGGCAGTGCCAGGCTGTGGACTAGAGTCCTGGGCTGAGTAAAAAGTGAAAGTGAGCTGTACGCAAGCGCAAGCCTTCACGCTCTGCTGGATGGATACAATGTAACCAGCTACCTCTTCCCTCCTGCTGCCCTGACTTCCCTCATGGTGATGGGCTTTACCCTTGAACTGTGAGCCAAAACACAGCCTTCCCTCTGAAAGCTGCTTTGTCAGGCATTTTAACACAGCAAGATAAGCAGCTAACACAGTAACGGGTGGCTGGCTATGGAGCACGGGTGGCTGACTATGGAGCCTCTTCGTCCTCTCCTTTAGCAGCTATCGATTGGGCACCAGGCCCTGTTGCTAGGTCATGTCCTGCTCTTCTTCCAGTGTCATGTTGTATGCAATTCAAGTCCAGCTGCTTCCTGTGTCTCTCTGTGACATTCTCAGCCTCTGCATCTCCCTGAAAGCTCTTACCGCCACCCGTGATTTCAACCACTTCCTACACCGCCACTGGTAATTTCAACCACTTCTTACACCACCACCCGTGATTTCAACCGCTTCCTACACATGCTGATTTTTCTTACCCCTTCTTCTCTCCCACAATTAGATCTACACTTGCAGCTTTTTAATTATCCATTTGTACTTTGATCTCTCATGCGGACCTTACAAAACTATATATTTAAAAGTGTACTCACGTTTTTTTCTCTACCAAACATATTCTTCCTATGTATATCACTCTGTCCTAATCCAGCAAGTTCAGCCACTAGTACTGACAGCCAGACTCCTCTGTCTCTTAACCACACATATCCAACTGCCATCCACTTGGGCTCCTAAGTGTCAGTATACTCCGTTCTCTGTGCCTAATAGTCTTGCTTCTCATTGGTGCTTTAGTTCGAGTCTCAACATGGAGACAAAACCAGATCATCACTTTCTTACTCTCTAAAAATAAACACAAACCCTTTATTTTTTGCCTCTGTAAGACAGTTCTCCTTTGCTGTAGCGTGTCTGCAGACATTTTTAGGATACGGAACATCTGAATTAAAGGCAAGGTGGGATGTACTTTGTCCCAGCTAAGTTACTGTTCAATAGGAATACAATAACATAGACCACAGAGCAATTTCATATTTTCAAATTCTCTTTTTAAAGTAAAAGAGAAAAAGCTGAAATTTGTTTATCTTATGTAACCCAAATTTTATCTTTAAACATATAATCAACACATAACAATTACTGAGATAATTTCTACCAGACATAGTAAGTCTTGAAAATGTGATGTGTGGTGTATACCAACAGCATTTCCCAATTAGGGGAAAGGTGCACTTCCAATGTGCCAGTGGCTACTGTGTTGGGCATCACAGTCCCAGACCAACCATGGCAACAGTACATCACAGTCCCAGACCAACCATGGCAACAGTGCATCACAGTCCCAGACCAACCATGGCAACAGTGCATCACAGTCCCAGACCAACCATGGCAACAGTGCATCACGGTCCCAGACCAACCATGGCAACAGTGCATCACAGTCCCAGACCAACCATGGCAACCGTGCAACCATGGCAACAGTGCATGCCAGGTGTGATTGTTAGTTATCCTGCAGTATTTGGGACACAAGATGGTGTACAAGTGACTCTTAGCATGATGATCAAAAGAAGTGTCCCAAGCTAAGCCTGGCTTTGTTGGTTCCCTGTACTTTGTGAATAAATAATATGACTGTGTTAAGTCATAGAATGCAGGTTTGATGTACAGCCCACACTAATGGGTCAGTAGCAGGCCGTGTTTATATATGCTAACGTGGAAGTGCTAAGAGTTGGACTAACTATCCAAGGTAGGTCAAGAAGGGTGATGTTAACATAGCAAAGCAGCCTTCAAACAGACAGTCTATATACAAGAACTAATTGTTAGACAAATTACTCCCATTTTATAAATATTAAGCCCACATGTTTATAACTTTATAAGTTGTTTTCTATAGGGCTCGTGCAAGTACTCACACACAGAACACAGGAAATGCCTAGGACATACAAGGCCTGCTAGTAACCAGTGAGAACACAGATGCCCATAGAATCATCTCTGAAACAGTTTGGGTGCAGGATACATCATTAGCCTTCCTAGGCATCAACAACAAAAAATATAAAACATAAACAACTTAAAAGAAGAAAGATTTATTTTGGACTAAATAGACTATTTCTGAGGTTTCCATCCATTGGTTAAAGGCTGTGATGAGGTTAAACATCATGACAGCAACATGTGGCAGAGGAGGCTGCTACAGCAGCTTTAAGAGAAAGGCAGGATCTGGACATAAGATCTACTTTTTTTGTTTTTTTTGTTTTTGTTTTTGTTTTTGTTTTTGTTTTTCGAGACAGGGTTTCTCTGTGTATCCCTGGCTGTCCTGGAACTCACTTTGTAGACCAGGCTGGGCTCGAACTCAAAAATCTGCCTGCCTCTGCCTCCCAAGTGCTAGAATTAAAGGTGTGTGCCACCACTGCCCAACCAAGATGTATTCAAGTGGCATGGCTCCATAAGCCACTTCCTCCAAGTAGGACCTAATTCCTAATAGCTATGAATCCGGGTATAGATTAACCTGTTGATAAAACAGACTAGTGTCCTCCATTGACCCTTCACTTCTACAGTGCTGACAGCTGATGGTCAAGCTTTCAACACGGGAGCCTCTTTGGGAGACACTAAATTTCTGAACCACAACACAAGGTGCCATGGAGGCCTGGGTAGAGATAGTGAATGGCCCCAGGTTTCCTGGGAGACAGAATCAGGCGAGAAGTTTGATGGTAGCCGGTGGAAGAGTCCATTTCCACTCCTGCAGGGCTGTGGTCGAATGCTGCTGGAGCTCCTCCCAGCAACATCTGGCTCCAGGATGTGGCCGACTTCTCTCAGCCCGAAGTGCAGCCTTAGTGCCCATCTCTGAAGGAGCCTCCTGCTTCCATAAGCTCATCCCAACACTGCCTAGACTGAACGCTTACATCTGCGCATCTCGTTTCCAGTCCCAGAGTTTTGTCCTGACAACGAAGGTGAGACAACAAGAAACCCAGGCTTGTATAGCTCGGATCAGGAGAGCTGATGCCCCGTGGTATGACTCTGGCCAATGGGAAAGGTTCTTCTCCATAGACTGTTTTGAGGCAAGGAGTCACCATTTCCACAGCCCTAAAACCACACTAGATTGTGTGTCACTGGCTAGACTTGGTACGTAGAGGAGTTAGGTCAACAGTACACCCTTGCATTGGCGACCCCTCCCTCTCTGACTCTCTCCTTTCTCTCACTATGTTCTCTTGGATTTCACTTCCTAAGCGAGATGCAGCAGAGGCCTGATCTGTAGGCTCTACTTTCCAGGGATGCAGATAAGATGTCAAGTGACTCAGAACACCAAAGAGATCTTTGCATTCTGCATCATCTGGGACGTTTGGCATCTTACTTGTAGGTGCTTTAGTGGAGATACAAATCCCTGGGTCTCCAACGCAGCCATGCTTTCTCCACCTACCCTGCCAGCTTAGCCCAGAAGGCCTGGTCCATCACTAGGACACCAAGCTGAGCATCTGAGGGAACATGCCACTGTCACTCCTTCTGTACTCCCCCCGAGGGCAGCACCCTCTACCTTTAAGGACAAAAGCAACGTTTGTCCTATCTCTTGATTGAAACTTGAAACGTTTCTCCCTTATCCCCCTCTTCTGGTATTTTCTTCATACCAGAAACCATTGCAGGGTGTTGGGAGTGGCAATCACTGCTTGTTTTATTGTCCTATCAAATAGGGTGGCTGGATGCCCTAAAGCATGCCTTGTTTTTCCAAAAGGAGAAGTTTGGTCTTCTCAGTCACGCGGCAGCCATAGAAGGGGGCACAGCACGCGGTCTCACATAGCTGTAGAGCCCAGGCTGCTCCTAGCACCCACCCACCCACCTCTGCAGCAGCTCCTAAACATGTGGACGGAGGAAGAGGAAGTGCTGTTACTAGGGGACACCTCGCCTCCTGCCATCCCAGGGATACCATGTGACGAATAACTTACTCTTTCTGTGGGTCCTCCAGGAAAGCCAGGGAATTTACCCACGTGCTGCTCTGCCTCCTCCTAAGCAGACCTGGGGAACCCACACCTTTTCTGTTCTCACCTAAGGGCTGTTAGACTTGCCTCCCTCCCTTTCACATACAGAATCCCAGGATAAGAAAGGCAGCTGTCAGTGGGGGGAATTGCCTTTTCAAGCCCATCTTTGAGATAAGGTGGAGTCTGGTTACAATTTAGCAGCATGCACCGATCTTAATGGATTCTACAAATTTGTAGTCTGAAGACTCGATGACAGCTCCCAGCCGCCAGATAAATATCACCAATTACCGCCGGGTACATTTGCCTTCCCTGATTATTCCCGGGATCCAGAAATTGCCTGGAGCCTCCAGTTTAACCTGAGAAAAAGAAACAAGGCTTGCGCACACTGAGGGAGATGTCTGTCTGTCTGTCTTGATCTGGAAAAGATGAGGAAGAAACAATAGGTCTTTCAGGGGTTGCTTTCCAATGCACTCTAGTCTTTCAATCTCAGAAGGAAGGCCAGCCCAAAAGATTGCAGTCAGCCCGAGTCCTGGTACTAAGAAAGTCCCTGTGCTCCAACATTATGAAGACAGTAACATTGAAATAACTGACCTGTTTCTGTTCCCTGCTTTAAAAATATAGATACTATGTATACGTTTTGCCTGCATGACTGCCTGTGCACCATATTGTGAGATGCCTACAGAGGCCAAAGATGGTGTTAGATCCTGGACTGGGGATATAGACAGTTGTGAGGGTGCTGAGAATTGAACCTGGGTCCCTTGGAAAAGCAGTCAGTGCTCTTAACCATATAGAGCCATCTCTCCACTCCCTGTCCCTGATCCTTGCCTTTTTTTTTCTATCCAACTTTAAAGTCACAAAATAAAAGCTTTTAAACTGAATTCCTCTCTTTTGATCACTGTTTCATTCCACTCTGCAATGAGGACAGTTTGAGGCACTGGCTGGAGAGGATGGACAGAAATACAACAGATAAACGCCCAAAGGCACAGAAGAGACAAATGTGAACAGAGACTGATGGCAGGCAGTCGGAAGCAGAAAAAAAATCCAAGAGGCCATTTGCAAGTCCTGGTTGTGAACTGTGAATAACAAGGTCACTTTATTGCAAGGCCTCAGGGCAGTCGATTACCACTTAACAGCAGTCCCAGATGGGTAGGAGCCAGGGTCTGTTCAGGCTGCATATCCACTCATTTGTTAATTGCAGTTCCCTATTTCCAGCCTTAAACTCCCAGAATCCAAAGCAAATTAGGTTGCTCCAAAACCTAAGCACTGATTTACTCCCATGATTCTGCAAGCCCTTTTCCAGTTTTGTACTGAAAAGAATTGAAAGTGGAACCTTGGGAGGCATAATGCGGCCACATTCACAGCAGGACTTCTATGTGCTTGGTGTGTGTGTGTGTGTGTGTGTGTGTGTGTGTGTGTGTGTATGTGCGCGCGTTGAGCACATGTATGTACAGACCCTCTTTGATTTCTTTCTATGTCATTTCTTGAGGCAGGGTCTTTTTTTCTTGTTTGTTTGTTCATTAACAAGTCAGGGTCTTACATTTATCCCTGGCAGGAGACCAGACTGGCCTGAAACTCACAGAGATCGACAAGCCTCTGTTTGCCAGTATTAAAGGCATGCTCCACCACACCCTGCATCAGGCAGGGGGGTCTCTGAACCCAGAGCTTACTTATAGGACTAATCTGGCTGGCCAGCTTGCCTTGGGGATTCCCACCTCCAGCTTCCGAGGGCTGATCACCACAGCCACCAGCATTTATATGGGTTTTGAGGACCTGAGCTCTAATCTCACACTCAATTGCCAACTGCTTCACCAACTGAGCCATCTCCTCATCCCCACAGAATATATTCTGTGAGCGCTAAATAAGTGGAAACAACCCAGATGTCCACTGAGCAACGATGGGTAAGGGCAAGACAACACATTCGTGCCGAGGAGTATGCTAGACATTTGCAAGCTGATGCTCGCCTCAACAGGGTAAACATCCAACCACTCAGGGAAAGAATTGCAGGCCTCACTTCCATGAGCTTCCTACAGTGCTCACACTCATCGACCAAGGAACCAGAACAGAAGCTGCCAAGGGGGAAGGAGGAAGGATCAGGAGATAGGGTATGGCAGGTAGGGTTTTGGTTTGGGAAGATAAGAAGGCTGTAGAGCCTGGGGCATGTGGACTGGGAGTTTGGAGTCATCACAGGCTACATAGCAAGACACCATTTAAAAGAAAAACCAATCAAATAAACAGAACTCGTAAAGGCTGGCTAGTAATGGCACTATAATGACACTGAATGTGTTTCCAACCACAGCCACATGCCTCAAAGTTTGGAAAGTGTTATATTGTGTATGACGTTATAATTTTAGAAAAATCAACACAGGCTTTGTCCTGATGAAGTAAAGATCCTGTACCATAGGAGATAATAAGAGGTCAGGGTGTCTGAAACCAAAAACATCCCACAAGATTGTAACAACCCATTATCCTGTAAACTAGTCCCCAACCAAGGAATAGCCTCAGAAGTGCCTAGAATCAGCGTAGAGACTGCCTGGGTTCCCAGCTGTACTACTAACCAATTATGTGATATCAAGAGAGTAATTTTTCCCCTGGGTCTCAGTTTCTTGGGTTGTTCTGGGGGCTGAACTAGATGACCTAAGGCCCTTCTAGATAGGCCAAGGGATCTAAAGCAGGATCTCGCAGTAGCACCTGGGAGATTATTAAAATGCCAATCAGCACATCTCACTGTAACCTTGAGTCAGAAGCTCTGTGTGGGCACAGCAATCTGGGTTTAATCAGCTGCACTCTGTTTGAAGACCATAGAAATAAGATATTTAGTAAGCTATTATAGCTAATGAGCCGGGTAAACAAACTTTAGGAAAATAGAGAGTACAGACACACTAAGCAAACACATTACCAGATTAATAAGAATAAAGATAATAGTTCCCTTTTTAAAATCAGCTTTAAATATAAAGTAGTAAGTAATGTAAAAATCATAAATAATATACCCAAATGACTGCTGTCCTTCAAAGCTATTGGCCTGCCACCTGCTGCTCTAACTCTGTGACCATTGCTCAAAACATTATGAAATTGTGTTTACAACCTATTTCTGAGTCAGTTTTGAAGCTGAGCAAAACTCAGCCTCATTTGTTTGGAACTAAAAGTCTCTTCAGTCCGCCTAATACTAGGCTGACTTGACTAGTGGCTTCTAAAAACCAAATTTCCCCTCAAGGACACTCCCTGAAGATAGTCAAAGGTAATGCCCACCTTACAAAGGACACAAGGGCAAGGGTAGTTCAGGAGTTCATCTTAGTCTAACCACACAAGAGGAAGCAGAAATTTACTTCCTTGAAAATTCTGCCCAGAGCAACTGGATGGCTTGGAAGAGTCCAGCTGAGGATCCAATTTTGATGGTGTCACAGAAGCCAGAGACCCCAAACCAGACCAATGGCTCCTTGCAGTGAACATTTGCAAGTGAAGTTGTATGGACAGAAGGATAGACTGTGGGACACACGGTGACACGCCACAGCTTCCATGATGTTTTCTATGCTTTGTTTATTTTGTTGTTGTTTGTTTATTTGTGTTTTATTTTGGTGGGGGGAGGTTGCAAGGGTGAAGGGTGGATATGAGGGAAGTCAGAGATGACTGGGAGATGAGTGGGGTGCATGATATGACACTCACAAGGAATCAATAATGTGGAGAGAATCTCCTGTAGTGTGTGGAAGCATCACCTGTCAATAAAAATCTAATGGCCTATTAGGTGAGCCAGGAAACAGGAGGTGGGACATCCGGCAGAGACAGATAAAATTCTAAGGAAGAGTCAAGAACGGGAGTTATTTGCCCTGGGCTCAGAGGAGACAGTGGCAAGAAACTGAGAAGAGGTGACTAGCCACGTGGCAGCCATAGGCTGGAACAAACGGACTATATAAATTAGAGAACAAGTCAAAGCTTATGGCCTAGGCAGTTATTCAAATATACGTCTCAGAGTCGTCATTCTGGGAACCAAGAGGTCAGACTAAAAATAAATAAATAAATAAATAAATAAATAAATAAATAAATAAATAAATAAATAAATAAAAGCAAGCTCATGACCATGCAATAAAAAGTTGAAAAACAAAAACAAAAACAATCCTGCCCAGGCCAATTGCCTGTGGACCTGGGAAGGGGGACCATACCAGATAGAGGCCATGCCCATCAGGCCGTGATGTCAAATCAGAAGATGAAGCTTGCAGCCTAGCCACTTTCTTTGTAAACAAGGCTCTTTTGAATTTACTAAATATTTTGGCAACAGCTTTGGTCAATTCTTTCTCCTTTGGTGGGCTGAAAACTATTTCTAGCTGCCCACATAATCCAGTGAGCACAGAGAAGGGGAATGGATTCTTTATCCACCAAGCCGTACAGATTTTCTGGTCCTTGGGAAGGAGGTGCCCAGTGGATGGTGCCCGTGGGGAGAAGGGAGAGAGAAGGTTCCAGAGCTTCTGCTTGTCCCTGGCTCGAGGGCTTCCTGCTTGTTTCCCAGTTACCATTGGGAAGATTTTCATTTGACACCATATAAAGTTGTTCTTATAATCCCTCCCATCACTGTTCTATAGACCTTTAAAGTCACCTCCCCCAACATCCTTACAGGTGACTCCAACACCAACTTCCCACAGTAAATTGAGCACTGTCCTCTTTTTCCTATGTCATAGAATGACTCTGGGAAATCAAGGACTGGAATCTGACTCTCTCCATAGTGGTGGACACAAGATCGACATTTAACCACTATGCTGATGAAGAGGACAAAGCCCATACTGTCATGTACACCTACTGTGTGCTCGGCACAGAGGTGAGTCCTCTACTCAGTGTGACAACTCGGTTAACTGACTAATGTTCCTTTCAAACCATGGTTCCAAAAGGTCAAAGAGCCTGTTTGAAGTCAAGGGGAGGAGTTTAGGTGCAAACCCCGAACACTCACTACCTGGCTCCCACAACTAAGGGCTAGCACAGTGCCTTCTCCGCGCCCCCTCCCCCCCCAGCACCTTCTCGCTCGCCTCTCTGCAAAATCCTCAGAGGGAGAGGGGAGAAGGATAGGATTCATTATGCATGTGTAGCTAACAAGGTAATGTATGCCTGTCACTTCAAAATTTCGGAGGATGAAGCAGGAAGGCGGTGAGTTAGTTCTAAGCCAGCCTGGACCACAAAGAAAGAGTATCTCAAAACAAACAAGCAAACAAGGCCAAAAATTTACAAATGTATACGTGATTTTAAGAGCCACCAACTAGCTCACTGGGCCTAGAGAGTGGGTGTCAGGTACAGCAGGTAGAGCCTTGAGTGACACGGGCCTTCTTCATTGGCAGGCCAGCTGTATATCCATCCCAGGCTATTCTACACATGGCTGTCACCCTCTGGCTCAATGTTCTTAGAGCACAGTGCTGACCGGGTCCAGTGCCATCTACCACCCCTAAAAGCACCTGGGGGCGACATGGCAAGGGAGCCACATCAATGCCACCCTGTAGAAGAACGGATGTCACTCTGCTACCCAAACCAAGCTTACTGCTTTCTGGGAAGCACAACAGGATTCTGAGATACTGGGGTCCTGTTGTCCTTCCTCACTTCTGCCCAGCTCTTCTGACCCCTTAAGAAGCTAGACGTGAGGACAGCAGGTTCCATTCCTAGCTCTTCAGGTAGCTGGATTTGTGATGCCTCATCCTTAGAATGAGGTCCCATTTGGCTTCTGATAGGCCTCTTCACTGCTCACATACAGCCCTGTAACCAGGTTGCAGAAGCAGCAATGCCAGACCCATGCTGCCTACGCTGGCCAGACTCTACACAGCAGGGAATTGATGGAGATAGGACCTTATCCCAGTCAGCTCCTTGGAAACCTGACCTTACCCCCTACCCGTGCCAGCCGTGTCAAGCTCTGACATCTTCCAGGGAAAACGCTGACCTCTGGCCTGACAGGTTCCCCACTAAACAAAGGATGGCAAGCTGCCGAGCTGAGGCTCATCCTCCTGAGGGCTGGGTCGTCCTCCACCTGCCAGCTGACTCTTGTGTACACAGATGCCCCACACCCCAGCTGTACAGCTATGGGAGGAGGATCGGTGCTCCCCAGGGGGGCCATCATGCTAACATAACTTCAAAGGGACATAAGTGACCAGGAAGGGGTCAGAAAGCAGAGTTCATGGGTCACTGCTCCAGTGAGGTCCCAGCCCCATAAAGCCTGTCATTCAAATGCAGGCTTTTGGAGCCCTCCACCTCTTTACTTTGGCCTATCTAAGCTCAGACTCCATCTGGTCCACACAGATCTACTCCCTGGTGCCCACAAGCGCTTGTCCATGTGGCTTCTCAAACATTCGTATAAACTGTACATTTTCTGTCTGATACTAAAATTCACTCAAAATCTGCTTTCCAGAAAAGTCTCTGCTAGCCATCTCCAGTGTGCATCCTATGTGAAGCCCTGTATGTGCCAGTTTCTAACCTGGACTGATACCCACTGAAGAAACAAGGCTTTCATCAGCTCCTGTGAGCACATAGGGGGTCCCCTTCTCCACCTCCAGGGCAATGTGAGACATTATCTTAAACCTAAGTCTACTTTCATGAAAAATGTCTTTCAATTGCAGATTAGGATTCCAAATGAGAAGTGTTGCCTTTATTATGGGGAAGACAATAGAATAACATATTGCAAACATTCTCCCGACATTCAATGGCATGCCCTGAGCTACAGTTTCTCACTCGTTTATTATTTATCGAGTAGCTCACATGTGCCAAGCAAGGCCCTTGGCAATGAAGTTCCAGGGGTAAGCAAGACATTATCTTAGTACTCGGGGAACTCACCTTTTGAATGGGCAGGATAATCAATAAAACATCAGATATGTAAATAATGCAAGTACAGATAACAGAAATATAAAGGTGGAAGAGAAGTGGGGTCGGGAGGAAGGAAGTGCTGGCTTTCCATGGAGGGGTCAGGAATGATAACCAGACAGAGACCTGATAAAGAGAAGGCATAAACTGAGTGGTAATAGGAAAATGGCTCCAGGCAGAGTAGCAAAGAAAAACTCCTGGGCTGGTATCAACCCAAAGACCGGTGTTGTGTGCAGAATGTGGCGCATGAGTGGGGTGGGCCAGGTCAGATGGCCATGGGGGTGAGTCTGGTCCCTGGGGTTTGCAATAGTGGGAAGAATTATTCCACGACACTTGTTAAATCAAAGGAGATTAGGCTTACTCAAGACCACTAAAGTGGGAAGACAGACCACTGCAACAGAATCCTGCAGTAGGGGAGAGACTGGACCTGATTCCTAAAGGAGCATGGGCAGAGGGTGGGTGGGGCTGTGCATGGAAACTAAGAGAAAGGTTAAACTAAACTGGCCTAAGACCAGGGAGATCAGACATCACTTAATCCATGGAGGTTGAGGACCCTGGTCAGATACTAAGTCAGGGTGGTCAGATCCTGAAATGGAAGATTCTTGCCCAGTGACTCAGCAGAACCCAAGCTAAAACTGGATTTTTTGCAAGAAGTACACAGCTAGGTCTGGGAAGAAGCCCAGGAACCTGACTAAGGTCTGGTCAAAAAGAATCTTTTGAGGGACGGAGAGGGAGGTTGTGATTGGATCTAATCCTGCTATGTGGCCTAGGATGGTCTTGTGTTATTGAACCTTCTGTCTCCATCTCCTGGAGTGCTGGGATCACAGCCATGAGCAGCCATATTCATCAAGAGAAGAATCTTTGTCACATACAAAGAAGCCGTCTGTCTCTCCACCGATGGTTGCCTAATTTCCTGTGTGCTGTATTCCAGTGACCCTGGTTATCGCACTGGACAGGAAGGCCCCGGATGACATGATCTGTACCTCCTCTACCTTTTGATGTCTTCCCCTTGGCTTCCAGGACAGGGTCCCACTCACAGAGAGCTAGCTTGTGTTGCTATCCATCCAGGGACATACTTCAGGGAGCACTGTCTCATTTAGCTTTGTCAGCCTCCAGAACTAGAAAGGCAGAGTGGCCTCCCTAACTGGGCTGTGCCCTCCTGCCTCTGTCCAGTGGCTCTGCAGTGTGGCTGAACTCAGGGACACACCCTCATGGGTCCCAGGGGCTGAGGTGGTGTGCAGACAAAGGTAATCCCCTGCCTCTGTGAAGGGGTACCATCTTGGGAAAGCACCAACACCAGGCCTGTAATCGCTGCCATAAACAGCTTGCCTTGCTTCCACTACCACCATGCAGTCATAGCCCCAAGAGAGCCTCAGTTGCCTGTATCCATAGCAACCAGCATTTGTGAGCTACAGCCCCAGGAGGGAGGGCAAAAGGGCTGCTGCTCTTGAGTTAGCTTATTCAGTGAGAAGTCACTTTATTCAGCGAGGAGACATAATTTCTCTGGTCAGTGGGGGAAGCCCATGGTTTGGGCTTCTGACGGTTCAGCAATAGAAACCTGAAGTAAGACACAGAGAAAACCAGTAAGCCCAATTGGATTCCCTTCTTTTGACCCATTTTAGGTTTTGGTCTCTATCTTTTTCTCTCCCATCCTCTCCCTAAGTATTGCTTAGGAAGCTGAAGATCTCACATCTGAGACCAGTTTGGGTGACACAGGAAGGCCCTATCTCACAAACAAACAAACAAGCAGATTTTTACTGCATGTAGCTGAAAAGGTCCGTGGTTGCTTCCCGCTGGTCCAACCATCTTTTACCCTAACACCAGCATCTCCCCTGTGGTACCTTATGGTGAAGGTTATCCTCACTTGACCTCTTTCCACTCAAAAGATTCTCCAATAAAAATCTATCAACAGGAAGACAATGCTCTAAAGAAGGAAATCTCTCTACAAGCCACCCCAGCAGGGCTGGCTGGTCTCTCAGACGCGCCCCTTCCCTAGCCTCCTGGACAGTGGTCAAGAACCAGAGGACAGATGCAGTGACTCTGGCCTCGGGCAATTAACACTGCCAGCTGGGGAGGATTTTGCTCCAGGATACCCAGATTTGTCCATTTTCCTGTCCTCATCCAGAAAACACCAACTGCTACCCCCTGAATTGGGATCCCAGATCAAAGAGGAGAATCAGAGATGAAAGGAGATGGGCCAGGCAGAGATCACTGCTGGCGCTAGGCAGTGGGCACATGAGGCTTCATTAAGCTGCTCTCCCTATTTTTTATACGTTGTAAAAACAAAACAAACTCTTAATTATAATTCTATACTTTGCAAAAATTAGGGCAAGGAAGCCCCACACATTTTCTCTTTCAAATTATAGAGGGAATTTCTATTAGAGAGGAGAAGCCCAGGACATTTCCCTAGCTCACTTGCCTTGGAAGTCCCACAAGTTTCTCAGGTTTGCAGAGGAACAATGTCAGCCTGTGTGAGCTGGAGCGGAGACTCTCCCCAGATCCTCATCCTACCTCACAGGACTGTCATGTGAAAGATGGCGTTTGCGGCACCATGGTGACACCTTGAATGAACACAGTGGGTGCTTGATGACAATCATTTGTTTTCCTGATGAAATAATGGTACTCAGTTGCATCCTTGCATTAAGAGGCTCCTTGGAATCACAAACCACAAGTTAGCTGGTGGCCAAGACATCCCGAGAAGGGAGCTTTTAGAGAAAGACTCACAAAACTCCACTGACTAAGACCTGAGTCCCTACTATCCATCAAGGCTGATATACCTACAACAGACTATCTGCTTGCTGGAGGCACTGACTAGAGGCATGGAGCAGGCCAGGGGCCATAAATGTAGGCGCTCAAGGTCCTTGAGTATCCACAGGACAAACAGGAGTTGCCAGGAGGATGCTGAACATTGGAGGTTGCAATGACATGAACAAATATGTGTACACCAATGTTCACAAGAGCGCCAGAAGGCAGAAGCAACTCAGATGTCTGCCTACTAATAGATGGAAGACCAAAAGTGATATGTACATTGCTCTGATATTTAATGTCCCCCAACAGGCACGCATGGAGGGTGTTTTGTCCCCAGACGGTAGCATTATTTAGGGAGCTGGAGAAAGCTCATCACTGGAGTGTGCCTCTGAAGATTGTAATGGCACCTATTTCTCTCCCTATCATACCCCCATTTCCTGGCTACTGCAGTGTTCTTGATGGCTCTGGCCCACCACACCTTGCCTGCTGTGATGAACCGATACCTCTAAAAATGTGAGCTAAGACATCCTTCCTTGAGTTGCTTCTCTTAGGGGGGATCATCAGAGCAGAAAGAACACACAGACATAGTTTAATGATGTTAGCAGCCATAAGGAAGAAAATTCTGACACTTGCTAAAATGTGATGAATACCGTGGGAAGAGGTACAAGCACAATGTAACAGAACTGGTATTATACAGGATTTACTAATAGGATTGCATAGGAGACATTAAATCACACCAAGTAGAATTTAGCTAAGCCTGTTAAAGATAAGCAAAACTAAGTGATGCTAGGATGTTAATATTTGTTCATCAGGACTGACCAGCCATTAGGCCCATCCTCAGAGAACATATTTTTAATAGGAAGCCTAAGTGTGACTAGCCACTGCTAAGTCCTGGCTAGTCATAAAGGTCCTATGGTGGTTTGAAAATGCTTGGCCCAGGGAGTGGCACTATTAAGAGGTATGGCCTTGTTGGTGGAAGCGTGTCACTGTGGGGATGGGCAATGAGACCCTCCTCCTAACCACATGGGAGTCAGTCTGCTCCTGTCTGCCTTCGGAACAAGATGTAGAACTCTTGGCTCCTCCAGCAGCAGGCCTGCCTGTACACTGCCATGCTTCCTGCCTTGATGATAACGGACTGAACCTCTGAACCTGTAAGTCAGCCCCAGTTAAATGTTGTCTTTATAAGAGTTGCCTTGGTCATGGTGTCTGTTCACAGCAGTAAAACCCTAACTAAGACAGACTCCCAATTCTCTCTCTTTTTTTTTTTTTATTTTTACTTTTGCTGTTTTTTAACATGCAAGACCAATGGGCCTCTCTTTCCACTGATGGCCAACTAGGCCATCTTCTGATACATATGCAGCTAGAGACACGAGCTCCAGGGGGTACTGGTTAGTTCATATTGTTGTTCCACATAGGATTGCAGAACCCTTTAGTTCCTTGGGCACTTTCTCTAGCTCCTCTATTGGGGGCCCTGTGTTCCATCCAATAGCTGACTGTGAGCACCCACTTCTGTGTTTGCTAGGCCCAAGAATAGCCTCACAAAAGTGAGCTATATCAGGGTCCTTTCAGCAAAATCTTGCTAGTGTATGCAATGGTGTCAGCATTTGGAGGCTGATTATGGGATGGATCCCGGGTATGGCAGTCTCTAGATGGTCCATCCTTTTATCTCAGCTCCAAACTTTGTCTCTGTAACTCCTTCCATGGGTGTTTTGTTCCCAATTCTAAGAAGGGGCAAAGTGTCCACACTTTGGCCTTCATTCTTCTTGAGTTTCATGTGTTTTGCAAATTGTATCTTATATCTTGGGTATTCTAGGTTTCTGGGCTAATATCCACTTATCAGTGAGTACATATCATGTGAGTTCTTTTGTGATTGGGTTATCTCACTCAGGATGATGCCCTCCAGGTCCATCCATTTGCCTAGGAATTTCATAAATTCATTCTTTTTAATAGCTGAGTAGTACTCCATTGTGTAAATGTACCACATTTCCTGTATCCATTCCTCTGTTGAGGGGCATCTGGGTTCTTTCCAGCTTCTGGCTATTATAAATAAGGATCCTATGAACATAGTGGAGCATGTGTCCTTCTTACCGGTTGGAGCATCTTCTGGATATATGCCCAGGAGAGGTATTGCAGGATCCTCCGGTAGTACTATGTCCAATTTTCTGAGGAACCACCAGACTGATTTCCAGAGTGGTTGTACAAGCTTGCAATCCCACCAACAATGGAGGAGTGTTCCTCTTTCTCCACATTCTCGCCAGCATCTGCTGTCACCTGAATATTTGATCTTAGCCATTCTGACTGTGTTGTAAGGTGGAATCTCAGGGTTGTTTTGATTTGCATTTCCCTGATGATTAAAGATGCTGAACATTTTTTCAGGTGCTTCTCAGCCATTCGGTATTCTTCAGGTGAGAATTCTTTGTTTAGCTCTGAGCCCCATTTTTTAATGAGGTTATTTGATTTTCTGGAGTCCACCTTCTTGTGTTCTTTATATATATTGGATATTAGTCCCCTATCTGATTTAGGATAGGTAAAGATCCTTTCCCAATCTGTTGGTGGCCTTTTTGTCTTATTGACGGTGTCTTTTGCCTTACAGAAGCTTTGCAATTTTATGAGGTCCCATTTGTCTTCTTAAGGAAAACATAATTTTGCCAGATGGGTATGATAACCTGGGTAATAGTTATTCAAAACGAACAATACTCGTATACTTAAGAAATAATCCTGGCAATATCTTTGCTATATAAGTCTCTCATCTAGCCAAATGGCCAGACTTGGGGTCTCCTGATCTGTTTAAACTGTTCAAAGCCTCGCTTCAGGCTGTGACCTAACAGAGATTTCAGGATAACAGAATATGTAAAATTCATGAGCCTAAGTTGTATACAAGTTATTGAAATCTTCCATTCAAGGCCAGCTCCCATTTGAGCATGAGCCAGACCTGGACCCACATGTGCTATCAGAGCCTTTTCCTTTACGAATCTGTAAGTGTACAAGAGTGATTTCTCACTGGAAAGGAATATTATTTCTGTAACAAAATAAGCCAAACACAAAAAAGACAAATATTGAGTGGCTGCATCTATCTGAGTTCCTGATATAGTTAAACTTGCAGAGGCAGAGGCAACATGGCGCTTATCTATCAGGGGACAGAAGGAAGGAAAATGGAGAGTTAATGTCTAATGAGAATGTGTTTGCCTTGGGAGTGAGGCAGCATAGAGAGGCAGGGAAATGAAAAAGACACGGGAAGAGGAAGGACCACCTTACTGTTGGATCTGGCTGAGCAGCCAGAATTTCAACATAACTGATAAGGTCAGGACTACTTAGAGACAGACAGACTATCCGAGCGATATCTCGAGGGTATTGAGAAAAACAGACCATGCCTAGTGACGACCAGAGTATCTGCGGCCTTCAGTTTACACTTCTCTATCATCCATACACCTAAGCAATGCATCTCATAAAAATCACCTTACAATGTCATTCATGAAAGGAAATCACTAAAGAAAAATGGGCCTAGCAGTTCATGTACATTTTTACTTACTTTTAGAACTATTCTAGTTTTAAACTTTGATGTTTAAACCGTGTTGTAAGTTATATCCTTTAAGTATTAATGTAACTTTGGAGGCCATGGAATCACACACACACACACACACACACACACACACACACACACACACACACACACGCACGCACGCACCATGAAAACACCCAAGAGCCCTCTCTCAAGAAGCCCACACCCATGTCCCTGACTGTGCATTGACCTTTTCTTACTGGAATCTCTGTCTCATCACCCAGTAAGCTCACCTTGCTGCACTCACTGATCCTGGAATTGTGTACAGATGCCTTTTTTTAACCTGGAGGGTAAAGTCTCTCCCTAAAGGCAAGAAGAAGTAACCCAAAGAATCCAACTTATAGATTGGACACTGAGTCCATTTATCCAAAAGCCAAATCTTCAGTGGCACATGGCCATCAGAGGTCACCTAGGGCCAGGGGCTGTGGGAAGGAGGACAGACTGCACATGGGATGATGGAACTAGAGACTCCATCTTCCATGGGAGAGAGGGCACTTGAAATGTGTGTGTGTGTGTGTGTGTGTGTATGTGTGTGTGTGTGTATGTATGTGTTGCACATTCTTGTCAAAACTAACCTACTGTGCCCTTAAGAAACGCACATTTTCCTGAGAGTATATTATACCTGACTATAGTTGATGTGAAGTCAAGAGAAGGGCATATATAGCTCAGAGGTAGAATTAACATTTAGCATCTGTGAAGCTCCAACACTACAAGCACAGCCAACTACGGAGAACAAAATTGCAACTGGTCTGTGATTAGTGAAGCCCCTGAGCAGTCACTGCTGGCTTCCCCATGGAAGACACAGCAGGGGAGCTGAAGGCTGTGTAGAGGGTTGAGCTAGCACTCAGAGCCTGATGGAGGCCAAGGCTGACAGTCACTCGGGGATTGTACAAGACTCTGGCCCTGTGGCCTCTTGAATAATCTGCAAGCATTTGGCTAAATGCTCCCTCCCAGCCGGTCATGGTGGCACACACCTTTAATCCCAGCACTCGGGAGGCAGAGGCAGGCGGATTTCTGAGTTCAAGGCCAGCCTGGTCTACAAAGTGAGTTCCAAGACAGCCAGAGCTATACAGAGAAACCCCCGTCTCGGAAAAAAAAGAAAAAAGAAAAGAAACATCTGAGGTGGGTGGATGGGGTAACACCCTCTCAGAAGCAAAGTGGGAGAGGATAGAGTGAAGAACTCGGGGTGGAGGACTGGGGAAGGGGGGCAACATTTAGAATGTAAATAAATAAAAGCATTTAATAAAATGAATAAATAAGAAGCTCCTGAATTGCCAATACTGTATTGTTCAGCCATGTCCAGATTGCCTTCTCTGTTCTTTCCCCTCCCCCAGCCATCTTGTGGTTTCTGAGAGCCTAGAAGCCTTTCCTCTCTATCCTGGTCTAACCTGAAGACTTCAAGGGACCCTGAAAAGCTACACCCTTCTCTTCAGGCCATTCTGGGTGTGGGGTGGGGAGAGGCGTGTAGTCTGGAGACAGGACCATGCCAGAAGGCTTGAGTTTGCTCACTCAGAAAACCAGCTCCTATATAACAGGAGCTTTGGTGTGCTGCTATTAGTTCTCTGTAATCATGCACCTTCTAGAGGCCCAGTGGCTCTAAGGTAAACGCAAAGGCCCATGTGTAAGCCCTCGCTCTGCCACCTGGCTCCTGTGTGGCTGTCGACAAGTCACTTACTCGGGCTGACTCCCCATCTATAAAATAAGGCTTGTGGTCTCTACCTCACGAGGCTACTGAAGGGACTCCTTGAGAATACAGGTCGAAAGAATATAGCAATGGAAGTTTCCTTTACCAGAGTGAGGGACACGGCGCTCACACTGGAAATATACCAGGTCAGCATGTTCATGTCAACAAGAAGATGTGGGTCCTCAAAAAAAAAAAAAAAACAAAAAACAAAACGTTAAAGTTGAGAGAGAAGCTCCCTTTAGAAATGCAAAACATGCTTGAGTCTCTGGGAAGTACACATAGAGGTGAAGTTCAAACCAGGTGGGAGGCTGCGGAAGACAGGGAGGGAAGAGGGTACAGGCTGAGGAGGGCAGGAGGCGGGGCAGGTGTAATCAGGACAGGAGCCAGGGGGTGGAGAGCAGGGTGGAGGATCCAGGATGACTGCTGCAGATGCAAGAACTGGAGGCAGGGCCCCAGGGAGCCCGCTGTAGCACAAAGAGGGCGTGGAATAAAGCCAGGTCCCCAGGCAGTGGGGATATTGCTGAGCTGTGAGAAAGACACAGGAAGTAAGAAACTGGCACCAAAAGCAGGAGAGCTCTCACCTCCAGAGACCCCAAACAAGACCAAAGAGTCTGGGCAGAAGTAGCTAGCAGTGAGTATGTGGCCCAGCGCTGGCTCCTAGAACTACAGGATGCAGCAGGAAGCAGGAGGAGGGGGCGGAGTTAGGAACCTGAATCACACTTAGCTGGGCTTGTGTGGGTACAAGAGGGCGCATCTACATGGGGCTGGTACTCTAGTACAAAACGGCTTGGGGCTGGGAAAAACACACAGTGGCCACATGCACACGGACAGGGGGTTCTCCTCCTCCCTCCTCCTGTGTTCCTGGTTTCCAGCATCAGTTTATCAGTCCCCGCCAAGTCTGAGGGCAAGCACTATTAATAGCACATCTGACAGGTGAGGAGACCGGAGGTGGAACTGAATAGGAAGCAGGCAGGAACTGACCATGATGCTTCCTGACTCCCAGGATGCTGTCTGTCCTTCCCCTCACAGCTCCTCAGAAGGAAGGCATTCTCCTCAGAGTGGCTGCCTTACCACAGACTATATGGCAGAGAAGAGGGAGGTGCCCCAGACGCACCCGGACTTCTCACAAGTCTCGCTGCAGGTCTTTCCTCTGGCACATGCATAGGATTCTGGGTCCTCCTTGTAGAAGCAAAGCACAGCCTGGACTTTGAGGTAGGAATCTTGAGAATGGAGTGGGACAGATGCCTCGGGCTTCTTTCTAGGGAATCCACTCACCCTACTGAAGGATGTAAAGAAAGCTCCATCAAGCCCAGCTCCTTGGGGATGTTTCTTTCTCTCTGGGGAATTCTCAAGCAACCCTGGCCTCTCCCTAGAATCTACCATCCCAGCATGGTTCTTAGAGTGGCCTATGCTTACCGATCCACAGTCTAGCATCTCATTTATGCAAATGGCGGCTGCTCTAACGTATAGAAGACAACTGCCACAGTCCTCAGAAGGAAGAGTGCTGGGTGGACATCAGTCCAAGGTCCAGCCTGCAGGACTCTACTTAAGAAGCAGGGCTCTCCAAGCTCTCGAAGAAGAACACTCACATGGCCCCTCACTGGCACGAGGTATTTCTTTTGAGTTAGATCATATTCTTTTTTTTTTTTTTTTTTGGTTTTTCGAGACAGGGTTTCTCTGTGTAGCCTTGGCTGTCCTGGAACTCACTCTGTAGACCAGGCTGGCCTCGAACTCAGAAATCCGCCTGCCTCTGCCTCCCGAGTGCTGGGATTAAAGGTGTGCGCCACCACGCCCGGCTTAGATCATATTCTTTATCAGAATAATCCTCTCTGTCGTCAACCTCTGAGGAGTCAGGATAAGCACTTCGAGAACATATGTTCTTGGGCCCTGCTACTGGTTGTGACATTAGACTAACTAATGCTAACTTCTCTCTCCTCAGTTTCCTTGATTCTAAGGTCAGGACTGTTGGCATTTAGTCTAGGCTCTGCCCCACAGTTACCTGGCAACAGCCAGGTGTACCTGACTCACTATAAAAGGGCCTGCTTGCCCCCTCTTGATCTCACATCTTTGCTCCCTACTTACCCTCTTCCCCCTCTCTCCCCATTCCCCTCACCTCCTCTCTCTCCATGTGCTCATGGCCAGCTCCTCTACTCCTCTTCTGTCTGTCTGTCTCTGTCTCTGTCTCTACTCTCTCAACTCCCATCCCCATGCCCTGAATAAACTCTATATTATACCGTCCCGTCCCATCCGTGTGGCTGGTCCCTCAGGGAAAAGGGATGCTTTAGCATGGGCCCACAGAGGCACTCCCTTCCCCAACACCTTACCACACTGGCACCAAACATACCTCTGGTTTCTCCTATCTTTTTATAAAACACAAGGATAGTAAAAGTTGTTGGGAGGGCTGTGTCTGAGTCACTTGGCCTTGTTGGCATCCAGTGCTCAGGGAAGGGCCTGACACTGGGTAAGACCCCAGTGACCAGAAGCTACAGTCATGACTATGTTACCAACATGGGGCAAGACCAACTTGCTGGTTCCTTCCAGTGTACCATGAGCCTTGACCTCAGAGAAAGAACTGTGACCAACAACTTGGTCTACTTTGGCCTCTATAAGAAGACCTTGTTTGCTTCCTAATCCTTCCAGTAACTGCTCCTAACAACTGACAAGCATGTGACAGAGCCAATAGTTCCCACTCTTGCCCCACTAAAGGCGTGTCAGAGGTCATTGGGTTATTCCTCTAAGCCAGGTGTCCTCCAGGCAGCCTATGGTTGATTGACAAGACAAGCCACATCCTCTGTAGGCAGAAAAGCAGGTGGCCTGGGATGCACATCACAGAAACAGCCTGCTCCCAGGACCGGGGGATGCTGCATTAGACGATGGAGGCCGGGAGAACTGTGAATGTGTTCGATGTCTCCTCCTTGGGCCCCACAGAAGCTCCTGGCATGCTCTTTTTTGTGCTGTATGGTAAGGGAGCATGCTAGACATTCCCATCTCCTGACACTGCCCTTGCGGGAGGACTGGGCTGCCTTTAAAGACTGACCTCAAGGTTCAGCAAGCAACGCAATATTCCTTCAGTACCTGGGATCTGTTCCTTCTGGACCTAATGTTGTCTTTCTAAGATACATATCACTGACTCTTCAATCCAAACAACTTTAAAGTCACTGTGTCCAAACTTTTGCCTCAAGGAGCCCGAGGGCAGAGTCTTCTCCTTCCCTCCCACTGGCATGTCTCCTCTTACACAGAGACTTCCTGGAAGGATGTTTTCTACCTCTGAGGTGTGCCAGGAAAGAGCTGCCCCAAACAACAAGGACCCGGTGGGGGCCATGAGATTCCAACAGAGCCAAGTGACTCAGACTTGACCGGATTCCCCATTGACCAGGCTCCCTATTCCCATTCAGAACTGACAGGAGCTCGGGTTTCTCAGAACCAGCCCATGTTCTCTTCCCAAGAAGCCAATGGACAAAGACTATTCCCGCCTCTTCCCATCCTCTCTGCCCTGACATCCAGAGGCACCGACACTGAGCCAGATAGCCTCGGCCGGAGGAAGAGGCAGCTGGGGATCTGGATGCCCAGGGCAAAGGGTGGAGAACAGGAGAAGACTAGCTCCGAGTGAGCACCGACTGTCCTTGTGACTTAATGTGCACCCATGAATCGGTCTCCTGACCGTCCGTCAGCATCTCTCTTTCCTAAACATCCCTCATTCACAGAGCAGGATGCCCCTGCCCGCCCTCATCAGAGCTTTGGATACTTCTCCTTTGCCCTGTCTCTCCTAAAATTTTAGCCCGTTAAGAATACAAGACCCTCACTGTCACTCTCTGCTTTCTAGCCTGGCTGCTAATTCTCACCAAACCACCTCTGAGCTAGGCTGCTCCAGCACACATCTCCAGGGAGCCTCAGAAGGTCAGAGCGGAATCGGGGAGGGGTCGGCAGGAGGTCACGCTCAAAGGAGAGCTTACCACCTACCTCTCCTGGCTTGTCCAGAGTCTGCACTGGTGGGCGCCTTCCTTAGGGACACGTGGATGCCGAAAGCTGACCTTTCTTAGGCCCTAGGCCATCCGAGTGAGCAAAATGAAGCCTGAGTAAAATCCCAGCTTGATCCTCTCCCCTGAGCGCTGCCGTTCTATACAGCGAAGACAGCAGCCCTACCCGAGGAGGAACCGAAGTCATTCCTGGGTGCCCCTGCTCCCCGCCAGCTCCCACTTGTCACTTCCAGCCCTGTGTCACATAAACAGGGCTTTATTATCTCAAGCCCACCACGTCCTGTGAGAGTTCTGTAAATGGAACACCACACAATAACTTGTTTATTAATAACGGCTCGTCCCCTCCCTCAGCCTGGCTCACTCACTCACCGCACTGTCTCCCGCCCCCCCCATGCATAATGGAGGAACTGTGTGGCCTGTGACACAAGCCAGGCTGTGCTCTTCAGGCTGAGGGGATAGACGGGGAGAGGTACCAGCCTGGACCAGGCTCCCTAAGGTGGGGGCAGAGGGGAGCAGACCCCCATTATAACTCAAAGATGTAATGTTGTGTGTAGAGTGGGAGTGCTGTGTGGCAGCCTTAGAGCCAGCCCTGCCCTATACGCATGTCCCACGTGAGCCCATGCCAGGGTTATCCAACACCAATCCTGTTCTATCCAGGGCAGACAAGGCTCTCCACAGCCTCCGCCCACAGGCCCACTTCTGTGTAAAAGTCTGGGGGCAGACTTCTTTCTTCCATTCAACACTCCATGACACTTCTGCTGACCAAACACCTCCAGTCCCTACAGTGGTCCCTTCAGGAACCAACTTCCAACTGGCCACCACCCTGTTTTTCCCTCTGATGGGCAAGCAGGGGCGGAACATGGTCTCTCCAAACCCTCCTCTGGAGAGCGGGAAGTCTAGAACATCTAAAGGTCTTAAAAATGTTTATGTCCTAGCCGGGTGTGGTGGCGCAGCACTTGGGAGGCAGAGGTAGGTGGATTTCTGAGTTCGAGGCCAGCCTGGTCTACAAAGTGAGTTCCAGGACAGCCAGGGCTATGCAGAGAAACCCTGTCTCAAAAAACAAAACAAAACAAAATAATAATAATAATAAAATGTTTATGCCCTCTGTTTCATAAAGTTAATTTCTGGAAGTGGATGTTAAATGGACACTCCCCTCACTATGTATAGTTTCTGGTACGTTTTAAACAATGTGTAAATCGTTGCTCTAGCATATTATTTAAGGAATGATGGCAAGAAAAAGTCCACGCATGTTCACAAAGACAGATTTTTTTTCTGAGTATTAGTTGGACCCATACATACAAAACCCATATACACGAGAGAATATTTCCATAAAGGCAAAAAATGACAAAAAAAGAGGCAATAAAAGAGATTAGCTACTGCTAGGGAAAAATGATAAACAATACAGTGTATCCACAATTTAACAGAAAATAGAAATTATAAATAATAAAACCCAAGGACCTGGGTTCAAAATCTGGCTCTGTCTTTTACAGACTATCTTACTTCGGGCAAGGTACTCTAGGCCTTCACTTCCATATATACATGTTAAAGTGCATGGATTCAGTAAATGACAGTGCCTGAGGTATATGGTAAATATTTTAAAAGATTAAACTTTCATCATAAGCAATGAAACACAATGATAAAATAATAACATAGGACAATATCTTAATAAAGTGGAAAATAGAACGATCGTCACTGAGAGTAAAATTATAGAAAATGTGCGTTTTCTCCTTTATGCTTATATTTTCTAAGTTTTCTGTGATGGACATAAATGACCTTTGTGCACAGGAGTATGGCAGTGAGAGCACATTGAAGATGGTGGCCTCAGCTTTGACGATGGCCATCATTTGGGACATATTCATCTGAGGTGGCCTGTCTGTCCACCACACTCAGAATCATAGACTCAACAGCTTTTGCTTTTGGCTCCTCTAAGCCCACATCTTGCCTCAAACCTTGCTTCTCTCCAGGGCTGGTGACGAGACACTTCTCCAACCTACAACAAACATGGCTAGTGACATTTGTGGGGAACCAGGAGTTGGAGAAAAGACGTGGTGTAGGGGTGTTGGCTTAGGATTAGAGCTGAGACAGAGCAGGGGTGGGGGTGGGGAGGGTGGCTGAGTCTGTCCCCAGCAAAAGCAACCTCTCTCAGACAAGTGAAGTGGAGAAGCTGATGCCCAGCCCAGAGTTAGCCCATGTGAAAGAGAAACAGACAGGGGAAGATTAGCTTCTGAGGACACTGGGTGGGCATTCAGTTGAACGTCCTGGTGACTGGGGCATAGGGAGACCAGAAGGCAGCTGCTGCACCTCTGCCTCTCTACTTCCCAGCTGCAGGAGTTGAGCTCCATATTTCTGCCATATTTTGCCATTCCTCTGGCTTTTTTCCAGGCAGCCCACAGCCATTTCTCAAAGCTTCCTGGAGGTACGTCTCCTTTCCCAGCCCAGAATGGAAACAGGGATGGGGAGAACAAGAGTGGAGAGGAATGTGGGGCAGAAAAGAGAGCTGCCAGCCCACCTGAATGTGGGTCACATTCGCAGAGGACAGCAGGCGCGCCAATGCAGAATGGCTGCAGTGACAGCTGGTGGGCCTGGAGGGGCACTCATGGAACCCTGGCCAGGCAGCTGAGTTGTGCGTGCCCAGCTTTCCACCCTCAGGATCACTCACCTTCTGGCCATAGCCCCTCCCCCTCCAGGTGACCTCATGTTTCAAGTCCAACCTTTTGGCTTTTTTCACATTGGGATGGATCTGCGATGCCATGACTTAAAGGATCGCTGGCTTTTGTGACCCAACACTGCCAGGCAGAGGGGACAGGAGTAGGCTGAGCAAGCCAGAAGCTTTCTCTCCACCCTTGCCTGCCAGCTAACAGCTGACCTTTGGGTACATATTCTGGTTCAGTTTAGAAATCAAATGCTTTTAGAACAAAGAACTTGCGGTCATGATAGATTCTGTCCGAAGAGCTTAAGCAGAGGTTGGGTGGGTCCCTCAGGGCTGTAGAAAGCCTGACACTGAAGGGTGGTGGGCTACAACCACCCCTGAGTCCAGGGCTGAAACCAAGAGTCCACAGGTTGGCAGCAACTGTGGAGAAGTCAGGCACTGAAGTTAATGAGGTAAATGTGCTAACGTGACTGTCTACTTGAGAGGGCCGAGAAAAGGAGGCTAAAGGAACACCCCACTGGGAATGTGTGTGAGGGTGTTTACAGAGAGGACCAGCTAAGCAGAAGACCTGCCCTGAACCAGACTGCAGTCTGTAGACCTGTATGGAATCAAAGAGAAAGGGGAACGCTCCCAGACATTGTCTCTGCTTCCTGGCTGCCGTGGTGTGAGCTGTTCTGCCTTGCCACATCCCCATACCATACTGGATGGAAATCTCTGGAACCATGGGCCAAACAAACAATCCCTCTCTTAAGCTGTTTCTCTTAAAGTATTTGGTCACAGTCATATGAATGTCTGACTAATGCAAGTTTCTAAGAGCAGTGGTGGCCAAGTCAGGACTTCATGGGCCTGTCCCTGTCTCTGCTCAGGTGTGGCTCTCTGGGTGGAACTGTGGTTGTGCCAGTGTGAAGGTGTGCAGTTGTGAGTCTGTGGGAGGTACAGCCTGTGCGACTCTGGGGAAGGGTTTTGGTCTCTGTGTGTATGCTTGAGTGCTCCAGTGAGTATATGAAAGTGTGGCCCAGTGTGTTTATTAAAGTGTCTCAGTGTACCTTTCTGGTGTGTGGGCATATCTGTTCTAGGATATCTGTCTGTCTTGTTGTAAGTTTATGTCTTAGTATGGCTCAGTATACATGGGTACAAGTCAGTCTCAGTTGTATACAGGCATCTCTGTACATGTGCTTGCAGCTGGGTTTATAGGCCATTGTTAGGGATGGTGGTATATATGTGTGTGTCCAGTGAGATACACTAGATAAACTTGTGTTTTAAAATAGAGTCTTGCATGGGTGCTTGTGGTATGCACGTCTGCACGTCTACCTTGATCTGTATGTACATAGTAGCTCTGTCTCCACATGTACGTGGTGTGTGTTTGTGTGTGCATGTGTGTGTTCATGGTGTCTGTAGAGGCAGAAGTTAGGAAAGGAAGGAATCAAAGGTCCATGGTCCCCTTCTTACTACTAGAATGTTCTTCTGCTGAAAAAAGAACAGTACTGGGTGGCCCAATCTGCAGAATACAGACCACTTGCTCCAGGTGCGCAGTGAGTGGTCTCACTATCAACATACAGTGATCTGATACACTTGCTTTCCTCCACATACAAAGGAAGGCCACCTGCCTACCCTGGCCTTTTCTGATCACTAGTCTCTTACTTCATCTCTTCCTGGCAAGCCCTGACTAAGCCCATCCTGAAGGCTCTAGTGCCATGTTCCCTCCTCCATGAAGTCTGTCCAGCCCTTCAGCTGGAGGTGAGCAGCTCACCCCTGGTTTCCAAAGCAGGTCGTGTGAGTCCTCCCTAAGAACAGGCTCCATTCTACTTTCATTGCAATGAGACAGCATCCCATGGTAAGGTACCACCAGGAGGCCCACCCTATCTTTGCAGTTTCTCATACACCTCATCTGATGTCTTGTAAAGAGGCATGCAGGAAACATTTACTGACCTA
Source organism: Mus caroli (assembly GCF_978045245.1). Classification (NCBI taxonomy): domain Eukaryota; kingdom Metazoa; phylum Chordata; class Mammalia; order Rodentia; family Muridae; genus Mus; species Mus caroli. Next base: position 129,271,371 of record NW_028227256.1, read on the forward strand.
TGACATCAGCAAGCTGGAGAGGGAAAGAGTAGTACTGTCTCAAGCTGGGAGAGCTGGTGGTGACAAGTGAAAGCCAGAGAGTCACCAGCCCTGGTGTGCTGCTGCTCTGGACTCAGGTTCTGCACGAGAAGAATGCAGCTTCTTTATTCTCAATAAATATGGCTACCTAAGAACTGACCTCTCTCAAGGGCTTGACATGACTCATATGGTACCATCCACACTAGCATGCATTTCTGACTCCTGCCACCAACATGGCTGCCTCACCAAACACATTCTGTAAGATCAAAGTTCTCCTGAATGAACTGAGCCATAGTTTGGTGAACATGGGCTTGATCAGTCTCCATGACAGCCAGATCTCCAGTGTCCAGAGCAAACCCAGATAGCCAGCGACAGAAAAGGAGCAGGGAGCCCTCTCTGCTGGGAGGAAGGCTATGCTATTCATGCCACCCATGAAGTGTGCAGCAGTGTTGGACTCTGAGAGCTGAGGCTCTTGGAAGGCTGATCAGCTAAGCACTGGCACCAGTGTGGCCCAGTGGACAGGTCTGTCATGGTGCTGCTGGGAGAAGAGAGTTGCACAGATCAGAAACTGGCATGGTAGTGTGTACTAAGCCAAGGCACCCATATCTCAAGGCCTAGAAGCTCTGCCTCCATCCAGTGGAAAGCAGTACATGCGTCCACAAGGGAACACTAATGAAGACTAAAAACCCATAGGAAGTTCAAGTAGCCAAGACAACCCTGAGACAGAGCAAAGTCAGAGATTCCTACTTCACATTCTCAGCCATGGTGAGGAAATCAGTACGCTAGACAGAGACAGAAGAAAGGAACTGGACAGAGTCCACAGATCAACGTATGCGGTTATGAACAATGTATATAATAAGAGCCCCAGTCTACCACTGGATGAGAGAGAAAGAATGTCATCAACAAATGACACCAGGACAGCCACATTGTCATGTGAAAATTAAAAACAAATAAAAATAAAGTTGAGCCCTTCACTATGTGCTTCAGTTATAAACAAAAATTAAGTCGAAATGGATCGGTGACCCGGATATTAGTGCTAGAACCAATACCCTCACGATAAAATAAAATAGAGCTCTCATGTCCTTGAGTGTGAAAACGGATTTTTTGATGTAACGCAGAAGCAGGGATGGACTGGGACAAACGGGGGTTCATCAAAGCATCTCTGCACTTATAAAATATTACCAAAGAGTGAAAAGAAAATCTACAGAATGGAGGAAAATATTTTCAAACTGTGTGTCTATAAGAGTTTAATGCCCAAACTATATGAAGAGCCCATAAAACTCAACCATGAAAGAAAAAAGATGTCAGAAGATTGTTATTAGAGAAATGGGGAATAAAACCACAGTGGGACCTTGTGCCTACGAGCAGAGCTATAATCAGTAGAGAATAATAGTGTTGGCAAAGGTGTAAGAAGACCAGGGGTCTCCTGCATCCCTGTGAAAGCACAAAATGATGCAGGTGCCGCAGGAAGTCGTCCTTTGGCAAACTATGCAGAGAAGCACCTTCACCCCTAGATGAAGAGTCCAAAAGAAGAGAAAACGGGGACCGGATATCTATACATGAATGTTCACTTCAGTATTATTCATAACAGCAAAAAGTGATACCTACCCCACTGTCCTCAAGAACAAGAGGAAAATACAACACTATACATCTATATGACAGATTATGACTCAGTCATAAAGAAGAATAAAGAGGCTGGGCGTGTGGCTCAGATGGTGCAGTGCTTGTCTAGGCGGGGTTGCTCCCCATCTCCATGAATAAATGAAGAAAGAATGAAGTTCAGATGCATGCTATAATGTGAATGGACCCTAAAAACATTATGCTTGAGGGATGGAGAGATGGCTCAGCGGTTAAGAGCACTGACTGCTCTTCCAGAGGTCCTGAGTTCAATTCCCAGCAACCACATGGTGGCTCACAACCATCTGTAATTGGATCCAATGCCTTCTTCTGGTGTGTCTGAAACAGTGACAGTGTACTCATATACAATAAATAAATCTTTAAAAAAAAAAACCATTATGCTGGGACTGAAGAGATGGCTCGGGGGTTAAGAGCACTGCTTACTCTTCCAAAGGTCCCAGGATCGATTCCCAGCACCCACACAGCAGCTCACAACTAAAAAAAAAAAAAAAAATCTCTAAAAGAATTGTGCCAACTGAAATGACCCAAATATGAAGGGACAAAGCTGGTATTATTTCATAGCTCTGGATGAGCCAGAATAACTGGATTCCTGGTGATGGGATTTAGAGCAGAGCCAAGAAGGGCCTGCAGGGCAGGAAGCAGGCAGTTGCTGCTTGAGGGCAGCACAGGTAGATAGCACAGGTGCATGGCACAGGTGCATAGCACAGGTACATAGCACAGGTGCATGGCACAGGTACATGGCACAGGCACATGGTACAGGTACATGCACAGGTATATGGTAAAGGTCCATGGCACAGATGCATAGCACAGGTGCATGGCACAGGGACATAGCACAGGTACACAGCACAGGTTTCTATCTGGATTACTTTGGAAGTTGACAGTAGTAACTGCTGCCCAGTGCTCTGGATCTAGAACAAGCTGCTGTCTTTATTATAAACCTGAAATGACTAAAATCACTTAAATGTCTGTATGTCTACAATTTTAAAAATTAAAAAAAGAAAAAAAAGCTGCAACACCCTGCCCCTGGTTTGCCGTCAAGCCTCAAGTATGTGACCCCAAAGAAAAGGCGTCTGGGAAAGCGTTTTCAGAGGAGCTGCTTCCCTGGGGGCAGTGTTCTTCAACCCTTGGAGTGAGTTACTGTGGTGATGAGTGGCAAGGGTGCCTATACTTGGCTCTGAAATTCCCCTGACCTTGTCGTCTACTTTCAGTCCTGGTTGCAAATGAGGACAGCATCACCAGCCTCTGATGCCTCTGAAATCTCCTAAGAATCTGATAACGCCTCTTTAGCCATCACATTCCTCCTGGGCTACTCCCTGGACCTCTCTCCATCTCTGCTAGCTTCAAGTTTTGAACAAGGAGGAGATCCACCCAGCCAAACATCCCTGGCCTAGGTACATTGCCCAAAGCTACTTTTCCAGAGCCTTCTAAAGCTTGCTAAAATGCTTCATTTTAAAAGGGCATCCTTGACAGTCCAGGCTACAGTAGGAAACATCTTATTTAAAACATTCAAAACTTAACTCACCAAGGTAGCACCTGTGTTTCTCACCAGCCCATCTTCTCCTCACATTGCCCCCCAATCCCCCCCACTCCACCCATGGAAAGCAACACACTAGCCATGTCTCTGTAGGGCCCCTTCCCAGCCAGCCTCCCTAGGAATCCTTCCATCCTTATTAAGATGGGACACCTGTCCCAAGCCTGGGTTCTTCAATGCCTCCATCCCTACCTACCACACTTCCTGGTTATATTTCAGGCTTCATCTCCTTAAAACACCTGAAAGGTACCATCTTTCTTTAATTTTCTAAAGGCGTACATAATTCAATATCCATTCACAGTAGTTTATTTTATAAGCCTAGAAAGCTGTCTGACTCTTCTTTCAAATGAATTGGAATTTATACATTTAAATGAGTGTTGTCTTCTTCAAAGAGGCCCCCTGGGAACCTAGCTACATAGCCGACAATGCATCGCTCAGGCTTAGAGCAGATTTTTTTTTGCAGCTCTCTCTATGGCACTGCCTTCAAAGCCTGCTGCACACTTTTAAAAGGACACCCACGGAGGTGTGATTGCGTCCTATCAGAGTACACGTGATCGTCTTCTTCCTTAGGTTGAAAGATGGAGCGAAGGTTGGGGAAGATGCAGAGGGCGTGGTGCAGCTGGGAATACTGTCTGGTGTCAAAAGCAAAGAAAGAGAAACCTTCGGGGCTACTGCCCTGGGGGATGATATTGGATTCTGTGCACCAGCTTCCTTAAAGAAACACATGTGCAGCTTGGGGCGGTGGTAACAATAGCAAGCCGGTGAGAAAGGACTCAGCAGCTGTCATAACACATCCTTACAGTGGTCACCACGCTACTTGGTCTTGACCAGGGATTAGGGACAAGAAAGTTCCCTTGTCCCTGAGTCATGACCCTAGGGCAGCACAGGGAGCAGATGCTCTCCAAAAGCAGAAGTGATGAGGTAACCCAGTTCTTCAATAGTTAAACACCCAAGTCGCCATGTGACTGGCCATTCCACCGCTGGATGCCGCCCCGCCCCCAAAGAACTGAAAACAGTGTTCAAACTTACACAGCAGTTCAAAAGTACAGAGTGTTCACAGCAGGAATTCTTACCTCAAGGTGTAAAGGACCCAACGAGCTTATCAACAGATGATCAGATAAATGTGCCTATAGACAAGGCATCAAGGATTGATGCTCAACAGATGAACAGTTTAAAGCCTTGCACACAGAATGAGCAAAAGGAACAGGGTACCCAAAGTCAGGTTATGAGATTCCAGTTATGTGAAAAGTCCAGAGACAGAACAAGTGGTTATCAGAGGCTGGGAACCCAGAAAGAGAAATGACTTCTTAACTGGCAGAGGGTTTCCCCTGGGAGCAACAAAAATCCCTGGAACAAGATGCCAATTAACTGTGCACTTTATCTTGGTACAAAAAGGTTGGCATGTGAAAGGCCATGGGTTCCAACTCCAGCACTAAGGGGAAAATATTTAAATATAAAGCATAGATAGATAGATAGATAGATAGATAGATAGATAGATAGACATACAGACACATATTAATATTACTGTAGTGGGTTGGTCTAATATTGCTTGTATTCAAATGCTAAATTCTCTACCCCAAAATCTGGTTGTTCCAAGAAGAGCAGATGCTCATGTAGAGCAGCTTTTGTTGTGTATCCCTTGTGCCTCACGTTATCCCTGATTGATTAATAAAGATGCCTATAGCCTGTAGCTGGGCAGAAGAGAGGTAGGTGGGGCTTCAGTTCTCAGACTTGGGGATCTGAGACAGGGACCATGAGGGAGGAGAAGAGGAGGAGGAAGAAGGGAAGTCATCATGGGGTTGGTGGACCGTGATTGCATGGCCATGAGGGCCAGCTGTTGGAGAAGGAGCGACCCAGGTGGAACACAGCAAGTGATATCTCAGGGTTATTGAGAGGAAAGCAGACAAAATAGCACAGAGGGTAGACATCTACCCAGCTCTAGTGCTTTAAGGCTTATTATACATATAAAGGTTTATGTTTTTTATTTGGGAGCTAATGATCATAAGGTGAAATAGAAATCCCCAAATACTATTCATACCAACATTTTACCATGAAAAGAAAGGAGAAAGGCCTGTGCTGGATTCTAGTAGGAGAGGTCTGTGAACAGTAGAGCAGTGACTGTGGAACCCGGTTAGTAGCTCTCCCAGGCGACAGGGCTGAGACCCTTAGGAGTAAGGAGCCCAGCGACCATCAACCCAGCGCCCTGCATGAACACAGTTTGATGAGAATTATGGGGCCTGGGTGGAAAAGCTCCCCATGGGAGGGTCAGGGGGAGACTCTGAGCAAAGTGAGAGGGGGACCTTTAGAGCAGCTGCAGATCCCACTCACCCTGAACCTGCCTCACATCATGGCCACCAGATTACAAACTGCAGGCAGACTGCAGGGGGTGAGGGAAGAGCTGGAGGCGGTAATGCCACCCTTCCCACCAGCAGCTGGTGGTCACCAGAGCTCCCCAACCTCACTCTCCTGCTTGTCTTCCCTTCCTATCCTGACCCCCAGCGATGTTCACAGATGTTCCTGGTATGTATCTGCGTCCCAGCTCTGGTCTTATCAGAGACGCACCATTGGGCAGCCACTGAGCCTGCTCACTAGCTTGCCGGCCTCCATGGCAGCCTCTAGCCTAGAGGTATATCTCCCTAATCTTAACCAAACAAAGAAAGGCAAGACCCTTAGCAGCGATTACAAGACTAATATTGTGAAGTTCTGAATGATTATTACAGGCCCAGGTCCCTTATTAGTCATGAAAGCCACTGAATCAAGGGAGCAGCAAACTCTAAAGTGAGACAATAACTTGAAATTTTCAATGGTCTCATTTAGTATAGCTGTTGGAGTCAAGAGGGCCTCTGGGAAATACTGAGACGGAGGCTCAGGAAGGAGCCTGCTGCTGGCCTTCTGTCCATTCCTTCCATAACCACACAAAAATCTGGGCTCCTACTGTGTGGCACCAAGAGAAAGTCCCTGTCACCGCAATTACTGGGGTAGAGTGTGGGACACAGACTTTCCAGTTAACGGCATGCTGCTAGAGCCTTCCTTCCTACAGAGACCAGGAAGGAACTGAGGACTGGTTGCTGCAGGCAGTGATGGGATGATGCTTCCCTCAAAATGTCACTCTGATCCCAGGGGGACCTGCTACAGGGAGCAGAGAATGGCTAAAGACCATGCTGTCAAGTTAGGGGAAGTCACCAGACAGGTTGGACAAAAACCACCCAGTGTTCTTGTGCTAAGGCAAGAGACTAGGGGTCAGCCAGTGAGAGGACCCCTTAGTTTCGATGTTTTAGGAACAGGAGTGAAGGTCATAGATCTGGTGGAGAGAGTGGCCACAGTTGTTGAGGGGCCAAAGGTCCCAGTAGTGAGCTGACACGTAATGGTGTGAGCCCAAATGCAGGCAGGCAGTCTCTACTTCACAAGAAGTCTCTGAAGACACAGAAGAAAATTGAGGGGGATGAGGAGGGAAGGAAAATGTCAACTAGAAAGCAAGGAAGGAGAGAGAGAAGTGGGAGACGGGAGCTGGGTAAGGAAAGGATGCTCAGAGAGGTAAGAGTCAGGCAGGCCTGTTGCCATGGCAACGCCTTCCTGCCTGGTACCCAGGAATAAATTATTGATCGGGATAGTGGTTCTCTCCCCTTCACAAAGCCCCCAGTGCCCTCTTCACTGCCATCATTATTCTCCTTCCACTCCACATGCTCTGAATTTGCCTTAGTGATTCACTCTGAGACCCAACTGGAGTCCAGAGAAATCACAAGGTCTGCTCTATACTCCCCAGGCTGTTCCTTGTCATCACACAGCTTTGGTCTTCCAACCACCTGTTACAGACAAATTATATTGTCTTCAGACTCCTGCTGAAATGCTAACCTAGGACAAGCGAAGAAATACGCAGTTACTATCGTGGGCTCTAGTCCAATAATAGCCTGATGAGACATCGGGGTGTAGACAGGCACAGGGAGAAAAGGGTGTGAAGACACAGAGGAAGTGGCTGCCTATAACCACAGGGAGAGCTCAGAGAAGATATCATCCCTGGGAACTTCTCCATCTCATACTTTAGCTTCGAATGGGAGGAAGTGAGTGTCTGTCATTGAAGCCACCTGGTTTATGGCATTTGTATTGGGTAGCCCTAGAAAACAGTATGCCCCCTAATTAGGAACCCCTGAAAGCCATCTGGAATCTTTGCAGGACTGAAAACAGTCTCATGGGGTCAGAGGACAGTAAGATGCCATGTGTTCCTGTCATGGGTTCCAAGACAGAGGCTACAGGAAAGGCAGAATAATCAGCCCTGACCAGCCACAGTTCTAGCAGCAGGTAGGCAGGGGCAAACAGCACAGGAGCTAGCACCTGTCCTACATCATGGGTTTCTGGGGGCTCCACCCTCTATAGCCTGAGAAGACAGGAGGCTGAAGTAACACATCAGGCTTGTTTTCAGGAAGATGGGGAGCCTACTGTCCAGTGGGCAGAGATGGAGAAGGGTCCCTATCTCAAGAGACAAGCATGAGCCAGGTAGACCAGACAAGTCAGAATTCCACACAGTGTCAATGTGGCTATAAAGTAACCCAGCCACTGTGGACTCCAGGATTGCAGGGACTATGGCACAGCCCTTAGTTCTACCCCCAACAATCTCCCCCAAGAACCAGGAACAGGCACTACTCACACAAGCACCGTGCCTCTGTTCAGCAGCATTGTTTATGCAGCTGAAGGTCCACCAGCAGGTGAATGGAGAGAGAAACTGTGTAAATATAACACAGAATAACTCAGCCATCGGAAAGAGTACTGAAGCACGCCACAGTGTGCACGAACCTCCAGGGTATTAGTGAAAGCTGAGTGAACAGACACAGGGAGCTGCATGCTCTGTTTTCATGGGAATATCCACCCCTGTTAAATCCATGCAGAGAAAGCACTCAAATGGCCACCAGGGACTGAGGAGAACAGGAGTGGGTGTGTTGCTCATTGCATAGGAGATATTCTCTGCAGTGAGGCAAAGTCTGAAACTAGGAAGGGATGGTGCTGTAAAGTTTCCAGCCTAATTTGGAGTTTCAACCCCACTTTTGACCATTCAGTTCCCAGATAAAAGACACACTACTTACATTATTTACAATAAGCCCTAAACAGTACAAGAGCTGGGCAGAGATCTACCCTCCATGCTATTAGAATCTAGTTCCTATCGATAACCCCGAGTCATTACTTACTATGTTCCATCTGGGTTGCTCTTAACTCCAATTGGCCAGCCCTCAGGGACACTTTTTTTTTTATGGCTCACCTAACCTATGGCAGCTTCTCCCTCCTCCTCTTCTTGTGGTTCTTGCCCCTACTCCAAAGCCTGGAAAACCTAAACTCCACCTATGTCTCTTCTGCCCAACTCTTGGCTGTTGGCATCTTTATTTACCAATCAGAAATAACTTGGGGCAGGGTCACTTGGGTCTATGTGCAGACTCAGGTCTTGGGGGCCACACTTTGCATTACAATAGACAGCAAGACCAAACTTCAACCGGGTGAGGCTGTGCAACACAACAAATCAAAGTCAATTCAATGTTCACTTTAAATTTGTTAGCTCTTTTTGAGGAGTGTACTGAGAATCGAACCAAGGGCCTCGTGCATGTGAGGCGAGTTTGTAACCACTGCACTATAGCCACAGGGTTTCTTTTTGAGACAGGGTCTCAAGACTGGCCTTCAGCTTATGCTCTCTCTTCAGGCCTTGAACTTCAGATGCTCCTCCTCGGCCTCCCAGCAGCTGCACTTACAGGCCTGCACCACTAGGAATGGCTGAAACTGCTAAGTTTTGAGCCTCGGCAAACTATTAGCTTTTAAAGTTAAGCACTGTGTAAAGGGAGATTGCTACCATTCTCTCTGTGTCTTTGCCTATGCAACAAGGGGGTTTTGTGAGCACATCCTTGCCCTTCCTCATATAGGCAGGGAGGCAGGTTGGACTTCCCCAGTTAAAAAACATTCTGAAAGCTGAAGCCCATCTGATGAACTCAACTGTACTCAAGCTGCAGCACGGCCACTGAAAAGTGCATTGTGTGGAGTCACGTGGATGGATTTTCCTTCTATCCCTCATTTGGTGACTGAGCCTGAGTCCTGGGATCCTGGTTAAGGGCCCTCAATCAAAGCACCTAGCAGTACTGTTAGGAGGCTGAGATGAAGGTCTCCAGGCAGGGGCACTGGGCATGGTCAGGCACTAGAGACAATAAGATGACATTGGGAAAGCACACATTAGCTGATGCTCCATGTACTGATAAGTGTGTCTTGCACGGTAGCCTCAGTACCTCAGCATCCTTGAAGGTAGTGGGTCTGAAGATCAGTTGCCTGGCAACCCAGAGAACTTCCCAAGGGGGACTGAACAGCTCCTGCCTGAGCAGGGTTGGAAAAGGACCTTAGCTAAAGACTCATCTCCTGATGCCAAATGATAAGAAAGACTCCAGTCCATGTGGGCTGGTGTTAAGATGAACTGCCTGCCTGTCTTATGATGTATGCCTGAGGAGGAGCTGGGCAGCCCAGAAGGACAGGAGAGGGGTTTGTGTCTACAAGGACAAGAGTGAAAGGACACAGCAACCAGAGGGTTAATCCCAGGGTGTACAAGGGTGCCCTCCCTCCTCACTGCAGCATCTGCTGGGAAGCCACAGGTAATTAGGACAGCTTAGAGGATTTCCTGGGTCAGGAGGTTGCAGGAGATAGTCCAACTGGGCTCTATCAGGCCAAGCTCCCAGGGGCTGAGCTGGCCCCTTCCCCGTTTTGGCTGGGTTAAATGCCAGCCCCAAATGAAGAAGCCCACGTGGTACAAACAGAGGTAGGCAAGGCTACCTACATACAGCCCTGCTTATAATAAAGCCCTTCAATAAGCCCAAGGCCAAATAAGAGGACATGTGTATGTGTGTGTGTGTGTGTGTGTGTGTGTGTGTGTGTGTGTGTGAGAGAGAGAGAGACAGAGACAGAGACAGAGACAGAGACAGAGACAGAGACAGAGAGACAAGAGACAGAGAGAGACAGAGACAAAGACAGAGAGACAGAGACAGACACAGAGACATAGAGAGACAGAGAGAGAGCAGAGGCTAGTCTAGGAATTCTGTTCCTGCTGAATCTTCATGATTAAACAGGAAGCTGGGTGAGAGAGGGCAGGACAGCAAAATGACAGCTGCAAAGGGTAGGCTAGTGGTTGAGGTTAGCCTGGTGGTTGAGGTTAGCCTGGTTAGGCTAGTGGGCAAGTCTAGGCTTATGAGACAAGTCAGAAAGCTCACCCAGAATTCTTCCAGGAAAAGAAAAAGAGAAAAAGTTACGTAGCCTCCAGCTGGCTCTGTTCCTCTCTCCTCTCCTCCCCACAGGCAGGCCATCATTTGCCAGGAGAGAGGCAGGAGAATACCACAGGAGAATACCATACCGAACTGTCCCAATGGGTGGGAGCCAAAGAAAGGCAGTAGTCTGAGAGGCCCAGCAGAGAAACTCATTCACACCCACACCAATGGGGACTCCCTTCCCCAAGTGAGGAAGCCAAGGTCATCAGAGACTTCTCTCAACTTGTCACGACATAGGGAAGTCTGGCACAAACCTGACATGATAGCAGGAACCATGTGAACAGCTGAGCTCAGGACACACACAGCAAAGTCTCCCACAGACACCATCAGAACACAATGAACCTGTTCAAGGCCAGAGAATTTGAGCTTCCACTGATTTGTGAAGACACCCCAAAATACTCAGGAAGCCTGAGACAGGTCTAGGTATAAGGAAACGTAGAAAGAAAGCGGTAGGCTTGTGGACTCGGAGGCCACACAGCCTAAATGGGGTCTTTCTCTCCCTCCCTCCCTCCCTTCCTCCCCCTCCCTCCCTCCCTTCCCCCTCCCTCCCTCTCTACTCCCTGTCTCTCTGTCCCTTTGTCTCTGTCTGCCTCTGTCTCTCTCCCCCTCCCTCCCTTCCTCCCTCCCTATCTCTGTCTTTCTGCCTCTCCCTCCTTCCCCCTTTCCTTCCCTCCCTCCCTGTCTCTGTCTCTCCTTTCCTCCCTCCCAGTTTCTGTTTCTCTGCCCCCCCCCATCCTTACCTCCCTCCCTCCGAGAGTGCAGGTGGGGGATAGATGGCCAAAATTGATGGTTAACATATAAAAGTGCCAGCTAATGTGATTATGGAAACTAAAAGCTATCCTCAATTATCTGCAGGAAATGTCAGGCCCAGGCCGGCTTCCCTCAGAGCCTAAGCATATTCTAAACCAGCCACTTTCAATGTGGATTCCCAAGTACATAAAAGCATTTGTTTTCAGTCTTAACCGCAGAGAAATTAGGAAGGATAATCTAGGTACATTTAAAAAATTGTATCAAGTCATTTGTTCCTGAACCGAATGTGAGCTACAGATTATCTGGGGTGGGCTTCCGGGAGTCTGCTGCCCATCTGTTACTGCGGCCATGAAAAAGATCAAGCCAGGCCGCTAGGAAGCTACACAGGGACTGGACTTGTGGCAGAGATGAAGACACTGAGGCTAGCAGAGACCCAGGTGTGCCCTGAAACCAAGTCATGGGGAATTCTCAGACCAGACCATCAGACTATTACCTGCCAATGGACCCCAGTCCTCATCCAGAGGTCTCTGTTGCCACCCCAAAAGTACCTAAAATTTGCTTGATTTTATTTTGTTGGTTTGTTTTGAGACAGGCGCTAACTGTGTAGCCCCGGTTATCCTGTAACTCACTGTCAGCTGGCTGACCTCACACTCGCTGGTACCTCCATGCCAGGTCATTTCGATGAGGTGTGTCCAGGAGTGTGTCTAGAGCCATAGGGCGCCACACCAGTACTCCTGGGAGACCCAGGACCAAGCCCCACGTTCACCCATCTAAGGACTAAATTTCACTAAAGAAATTTGAGCTTTAAGCGGGGGGAGGGCTACACTTGGGTCTGAGTCTCTGGCGGCTCCAACATTGGAGCCAACAGATCAGCCTCATCCCAGGGTCAAAGCCCCAGCTTCAGCATACCCAAGATGGAGAAGTGGCCACTTCAGCTCTCTCCACCTTCTGTCTGAGATCAGCACTATCAGATCTCAAGTTCTCTAATGCTCCCTCATCTCAAACAGCCAATGTTCTTGTAGTTAGAAAGCTCTCTGCTAGCCCGGAGGGAAAGTTGCTCTCTGAGAAATGAGTTCCCAAAAAGCATGTCCAGTCTCATTCCCAACAACAATTCAGGGCTGACAGTGTGGCCCTGTCCCTGGCCCTGGCCCTGGCCCTGTTCCTGGCCCTGTCCAAACAATTATCCCCCAGGGTTTCCAGTCCCCTCAGGACCTTAGAACCCAGAACATCAGAGCCAGGAGTGTCCAGAGACTTCTCTCTGACGTTTCTCACCTTTTCATCTTTGAGTTACCCTGGAAACTGTGTATGTTTCGGTTTTGTCTGTTAAATACTTACTTTATTTGAGTATGTGCATGCATCTCCGTATATGTATGTGCACATGTGTGTGCACGTGCTCATGGAGGCCAGAGAGGGTCCTTTGGTGCTAGAGTCACAGGCATTTGTGAGTCTCTCTGCATGGGTGCTAAGACTCAAATCCATCTTTGTGACTGAGCAGCAATCACTCTTAACCACAGAGCCATCTTACCAGCCCTGTTTGTTTTTGAGACAGGGTCTCACTATGTAACTCAGGCCAGACGAAGTCTCACTAGGTAGCCCAGGCCAGACAAGGTCTCACTGGGTAGCCCAGGCTAATCGTACACTTACAATCCTGCTTCACCTTCCTGAGAGCTGGCATTACAAGCTTAATGTGCCATTCCCAAATTTAAAAATGTAAATATGTAGATAACTTTGATTATTTTATATTTAAAATGTTGTTTAAGATCAGTTTGGAAAAAAAGATCAGTTTGATCTTTTATTTTTATGAAGTATTATTTTAACATATTTATTAATAATTATTATACCTATAAAAGCAAATTTCAACTTTTCTTCCATTTAGGAAAAGCAAATGCTGTTTAATGTGTCTCAGGTTAACTAGATTTAAAACTTAAAAAAAACTTTTTTAGATGTCTTATCACACCAGGCTCTAGTGGTTTTATCAGATATTAATAGATAAAAATAATCTAAAGTTTCTGTCATACCCACATCTGGAAACTCATATATTTGCAGCTGTGAATGTTTTCAGACATGTCTCTGAAACATGTACATCTCTAATAAAGATATTTACTTCCAAGAGATGAAAGTCCACTTTGGACGTAACTGTCACCTTTTAAAGTACTGGAACCAGCCTGATACTAATGTAATAACTACTGCCGAATGAGCACAGTGGTAACCACTGTGTTCAAACACATTGGGGAAAGGCGTGGTGTCAGGCCCCTCCTTAACTCTATGAAGCTCCACACAGCAGGGAGCAGCAGGTAAGATGTCCCCAGGGATGGACAGGTCAGGGACTGCTCGCCTCTGCACACCCCTTATGCCCTGCATGCAGAGAGATTCCTCAGGTGAACAAGGAAAGAGACGGCTTGGGGGTTAAGAGCAGTCTTCTGGCTCTGAGCTCTCTCTTCTCAAGATGTCCCTTAAGGAAAGAATGGCCCCATTCCCCATGTGGGCAGCGGACAGTGTGGCCGTGTCACCAGGTCAGGCAGGAAAAGCGGACTGCCTGTCCGCCTAGGCGCCCTTGAGGCAGGAACACCTCTTTTCCCTTGGTAAAGAAAACCCTTGGTAAAGGTTTCCTGGATAAATAATCGAATGTGTGACCGAGTCTTAGGAAAGAATTCATCAGGGGCAGGATCAGGCTCCCAGCCCCAGAATCTTGCCTTGACTGTTCTTGCCCACACCCCTGAGTTGAGACAGTTTCAGTTTCAGAGAAGAGGTTCGCACCTTCAGCCGCTGGCATTTCCAAGAGCAGAGGACCAGTGCATCACAGGGGCAGAGCACAGAGCTGGGAGTCAGGGGACCTGAGCTTGGTCCTGACTCTAGACATGCAGAGTTGGTGTCACCTGGGACCATTGCCTGAATGCAGTCTCGTGCTGGGCTCCAACCCTTAAGAGACTGAGGTGGGCGTATGTGTGCTCCAACAAGCCCCACAGGTGACCTGGATGCAAGCGAAAGCTGTGGGCCATAGCCCAGCCTGCTGAGGCATCTCTTGCACAGTTTTGACAGTGTCTTCGACAGTGAGAGGGAGATGCCCTGGACAATGAACGGTATCAGCAGTGACAAGACACATCAGTTCTCCCAGGTGCTGAGCACTCATGTTAGCACATCTTATAAAAGAATGGAATTGTCCTGAGGAAGCCATTATCAGCATCAGAAACAACCAGAGAGTGAGCTGAATCACTGCACTTGGGATGCCTACCCTGTAAGCTTTGATCCAAAAGCAGCCCCCCCCAAACAAACTACAGGCATGACATCAATACAGACATAGGTAAGCACTCACTTGCCAGGGCCAGCGATATCCCTGCCGTCAGCACCACACTCTAATCTCCACATGTCATACCTGACTTTTATATTATGAACACTACTGGTCTGGGCAGTTTACTGTTGCTGTGATACATTATAGTAGTGACAGTGCATACTGTCACTAGAATACATACAGTGCAGCTAGAAGCCAGAAGATGGAGGCCATGGAGGAGTCAAGTGCATTTGGAGCCCGGAGAGAATGGGCTGAGCATTCTCAGACTCTGGGTTCCAGCACTGTAAAACAGAGCAAAGCAACACATGGCTAAGAACACTGGTGTGTAAGCCATGCAGGCTGGGGCTGCTCCTGGCTTTGCTCAGTATCAGCAAGTCCCTTCCTTGTACTCACTTCCTCCCAGGTAAAATGAGGGACTTGATCCCAAAGTGTCCCCAAGCCTCCAGCGAGGCTGGTCTTCCTTCTGTTGAGACTCAGCAGGAAGAAATAAATGTAGGATAGACCCCTTGGCTGGGAAGATTCTTCTCAGGAGAATAAATATCGGTCACTCTGATTGAGAAGATCTTAACTCAAGCCCCTGTTGCAGTCTCCTGGCTGAGTGACACTAGGGAAAAGCCACTCAGGTCTCCACACTTCAGTTATGTGATGTGCCACTCAAGCAGGGCTGCTGACTGCATACCAAAGGTGGAGCCGGGTGAGACGCACATACCTTCAGCACACACATAGCACGCTGCCTAGCACAGGGGACTCTCTGAATGTCTGCAGCTGATCTTCTCCGGTCTCACCAATGCTAGTGCTGCTGCTGCTGCTTCTGCTTTGACAAAATCCAGGGATGGAGAGATAAAGGGCCTGGCCTCAGCATACCCCTGTCGACAATCCTGGCGGTCAGACCAAGTAATCATGGTCAGTTTATACTGAGTTCTCTCAATCTAGAACTCACGCTACTGGAGACGAGTCTTATCTTTTTAGGAGGCTTAACGCCTGCTTTTCTCTCTCTTCTACAAACACACACACACACACACATACACACACACACACAGAGAGAGAGAGAGAGAGAGGCCTTTTTACAAATACCACTGAAAATTCTATAGCAAAAGTTGAGCAAGTGCCAACTGCCCAGCTGTGGCTGATATATGGCTCCCCGAAGCTTCCATAAAGGCAACAATGAACAAGCCAGCTAGCCAGTAGCCACACAGCCAGGAGGGAGGCAAGTAAACAATGGGCTCTTCCTAGGCTTGGCTACCAAGTCCCGTGGCTGCTGAGACCAGGCCCTGGGACCCTGCCAGCACTGGGAGAGTACAGTGCTGGTCACATGGTGTTCTGGGACTTAGTCACTGGAAGAAGTCTGTCATGGGGTGATTGTTCTCCATCCCCCATTTAGAAACACAGGTCCTGCTTCACACTAGACAGACAGACAGACATCCACAGGCAAGATCTGGGCTTGCCTCACATACTGGATGCTCTACAGATGACCAACGCTCTGGGCTGTGTTTTGGTAGCAATTACACCATGGTTTAGTGTACCAAGTTGGTATGGCCTAGGAATAAGATAGCTTTAGATCACAGAAAATGATGGGAAGTAGACTCCATACCCATGTCCTGAGGCACACCTCACTTCTATTTCTGTTTCATTAACTGTCTTTCTTAGGTCAATTTCTCATCCATCCTTGACCTCTGTTTAAAAATCAAAAGAGCCATCCCGTCTTTCTCTCCACCCTTTGACCCTGTGAGCGTAGCCAGCATGAAGGAAATTAAGACTTCTGTGTCCTCGCTGGGATCGGAGTCAGAGCCCCACCTTTAAGGTTCCACTCCAAATGCCCCTCGGAGTCTTTCCAGACGCCACCGATCAAAATGTTCTCAGTGTCTGCTAAGCTGCGGGAGTTCTTGGGTGGGAACCACTCATTTGCATTTATATTTCATTATCTTGCCTAGGGAGCCATCTGTACAGTAAGCGAAAGCCGAGAACACTTCCTCAATGAAGGTACAAAGTTTTAAAAGTGAGAACTGCCTCTTTGTGCCCCCTGTAATTCTCTTTGTGCCTGGCACACAACTGAACACTTATCCCAGGCTCCAGGAAGTTTTGATTGTCCACCAAAGTCGCCTGGTGCTCCTATAAGGCGGGGCCTGAAGCTTCCGACAGGAAGTATTGTGGGGAAACCTAACTTTCACTGTGTAAGAAGAGGGTTCGTGGCCCTTAGGCACTTTTATCCTAACAACTCCAGGAAGGGTAAGCAGCATTGGACTCCCAGGCTTACAGATGAAAGTAGAGAAGATTGAAGTCATTTGCCAAAGGTCACATAACTAACGACCAGAGCCCTGGGTCGGGACCAGGCAGTCTGACTCCGAAGCCCCTGCTCCCACACTGCAGACACTCAAGCTTTTCCTCCTGTGAGCCTGGAAAAACAAATCGGGAGAAGCAGAGAAACCACGGAGAGAGCCATGTCAGGCTGAGAAACGCACAGAGAAAGGGCGTTAGGAGTGTGGGCAAGTCAGCATATGGAAGACCGTGCCAGTGTCCACACCCTGGCTGAGAGTGTTTGCCGGGTTTGGGTTTGCAAGAAGAGACCACTGGGAACCGAGAAGGTATTCATCTCACACTCTCATTTTCTACAAGTGCGTGGGGATTCGTTATCTAAGTAACATTTTCAATAATAAAACCAATACTAAAAGAGCCACAGTCCCAGCAAGCAGAGTGTCTTCTCATCACTGAGGGGTCACTGACCTTCTGGTCTGTCCCCAAATACCAGCATCTGGAGACCCCAGACGATGCCAAACAATTGAGAAAGAGAAAGAGTGTTGTAGGGCTTAGGAGTCCCACCTCCAGCTTTTCTTAGTGTCATCTAAAAGCTTTCTCTTTATATTCCAAGGATTCAGGAATACAAAAGAACCATGGGATATGCTCAGAGATGATTGTCCCAGTTGGGATTCAGAATGAGGACAGCCCTGGCTCCAACCCTGACAGTCCCATAGCCGCCATCCAAACAGCACTCAGAGCTGTATGATATGTCTCCTTTAAGCCCCAGTTCCTCCAGACCAATGGTGGGCACTTCCAGCACGCACATGTGTGCACCCCTAAATGTCAGGGCAGCACAACAACACACCGATGACCTTAAGGCTTGAGGGCAGCCAGGTGGAAGAGGACTTGGAACCGCCCTGGATGTCACCAGCCAAACTCATCCCCATCCCTGGATACAGTAGGTTCAATGCTGTGTCCCACAATACTCCGAGTAGGTGGTACAGGAGCTGTGCAGGAAACTGGTAGCCGAGAAAGTCATTACCTAAACCTGACCTCCACCATCAAACTGGCCTTCATGGTCTTACATGGAATGAATCATAGGTGACCAGGCTACGGTAACAGGGTACCCATTTGTACCCCAGGCTTACTGGGAAATCTACTTCTGCTATGGAAAGCTGGCCACATATAATCAGAGACAGACAGAGAATGTTCTAAGAAACACAGGACTCTGGGGACACCACAGACGTGGCGCTTTAGCCTAAAAGCTACCGAAGCAGAGACGCATAACCCTCTGTGCTGAAAAACCACACAGAACAACTCACAACGAAAACTTCCGCAAGTCCCAGATGTCGTCCTACAGATCCTGATATCTGTGGGACCAATATCTCAGCACAGATTGCCACAGAATACCCAAGAGGGAAGCCAGTCAAATTAGAAGATAGCCAGAGAACAGATACAGCTCATCGCCCGTCAGTGAGGAACGTCAGAGCGTTTAAATTAGCCTGAGCGTGGCACTAACCTGATAAGGTCCCACGTTAGATAACTGTCCTGCGCATAAAGGTATAAATGAACTGGCACCTGGACTAGCTGCCTCCCTCTACCAGACCATGCAAACTGGCCCTCCTGCCCTTGTGCTGACCAGCTTAGCCAAGGTAACTTCTGCTAGGATGTGTTCTGGATGTGTTCTGTGACGTGGGCATCGGCGTGGCAGCTGCAGCGAGGAAGGTGGGCAACAGGCGAGCAGACATCATGGCCTCCTTTCAATACTAGAGACAGGCAACCTGCTGGTTCCTACCCAGGGTGAGGCACTGGCAGCACACGGTGGAACAACCTGATGGCATCACACGTGAAAGCGAGGCCCAGGAGACTGTCTCTCCTCCTCACCTCTCCCATTCTCTTTTACTACCAGAATACAAAAGTGAATCTTGGAAGACAAAACACATCACACAGGTTCAGTGGTTCTGTCAAGCGCACGGGCTCATGGGGCAGCTGGTGACCTTTTGAGAAGGTACCACGGCCCCAGTCTCAGATACTGAAAGGGCTGAGGGCTGAGCACTGCCTTCATAATATGCCACCAGCCTCGGACAATGCCCATGTGCAGACCCTTACACTCTCAAGAGAAGGCTGGACTTCCTGAGGTCCCCAGACTTCATCACTGGGACAAGGAAGGAACCATTAGGAAGGCCAGAGCTGACAACTCTTATAAAATATAATGCATCAAGGGGGTACCATGGCGGGCCCATGAGATGAGCTATGTTTACGGGATGTTCAAATGGGAAAGACCCAGATCCATCCCAACAGGTATGCAATGCCTCCTTCTAATGAGGATACAGTGTCTAATTCAAGGGTTATCACAAAGTAAAATGACACGCTCATTTAAATGGGTCTCTGAAGTGGGCACTTGTAGCTCAATTCTTGACCTGAGAGAATTAAAGCCAGAGAGCATCAAATGGCTTGTCCTACACGTTAGCCTGGACTGTCAGGTCCCTAGTCAGTAGCTTTCCTGCCATTCCACGCTGGAATCATCCCCACTCACTCACAGTTAGTAAACGTCACAGGACAGTTACCAAGTTCCTAACCCTGAACACCACTGTGAGTTGCTGTTTCAAAGAGCTAGATTTGCCTGCTCTAAGCAACCAGACTCTGTGATCCCACATGACTGACAGTACAGCACAGCAGCAAACATCAGAGCCATCAGTCCACATGGGCCGTGGCACTAAGTGAGAGAGCTTAAGTATCATGTCACCAGCTAAGCCAGGCTCTCGTGCTGACTGTGAACTCCTGTGGTCCAAGCACTAACTAGCAACAATGCTGCAGGATACAGTGCCCTGGGCTAAGGAAGAGAGAGGCAGATGCAAAAAGAAGAAGAAAACCAACCAGCAAAGTAAGCTGTATATTTCCCTATCCTTGAAGGGCCTGCATCCACGCTAGAGCATGGCTGGCCCAGCCTGCAGAGCCTGGAGTGATTAGGTGGGATGGGTCTCAGAGTCAATGTCTTGTAAATGCACACCCACCCCAGAAGATGTGTTCTTACATCTTGGCAGGATTCTGATTGGCATACAGACCCTCAGGCCCAGTCCAGACTTGCTGTGTCTGAGTCTGTTTTCTAATAGAAGTCCAGGGATGCATATGTGGAGGTCGGAGGAGCACAGTGGGAGGGAGGGGCAGTGAGAAGGAGACCCCTCTCCAGCAGCCAACAGAGAACCCCTCCCCAGTTGCAGCTGAGACATGCAGACCACCTTCTCCTGCTAGGCAGCCCACTCCTTAGTAACTAGAGAAGGGGCCTCGGGTGACCTTTAGGGACTATATCTCCTGTCTCCTCCAGCGATGCACCTGGACCTGCATCTGGGAACTCCGTGTTCTAGAACTGTGAGAATCTCAACGCAACCCTCTGAGGCTAAGAGGGGCCTACCATCCTGTCACCATTTTAGCAGTGAGAAGCAAAGGGAACTCCCCCTCCCACACAGTCCTCCTTCCCTCTGTCCCCTCATAAGCTCCCTCAAAAGCTCTCTGCATGGAAGAGGGGAGCTCGGGATAGCACCGCCTTGCTTTGCCCCAGTAAGAGAGACCAAGCTGCCTGATCACCCATAAAGACAGCACTGTGGATTCAGGCATGGAGCTGGCTGGTACCAGCTAAGCTCGTGAAGGAGGGAATCCTCTGAGATGACCAGACAGAGACGCATACATCATCCACCCTCCAGCATCCTACACTCCAGCCCCCACCGTCTCCAGGCCAGCACTTCTGTCTTTGTTTCTATCTCTGTGTATGTGTGTGTCATTTCTCACACGTGCCTGCCTTTGCATTCCCATGAGACTGAGAGCAACCGGGCTCCACTCCTCTTTCATCACGGCCCACAGTACCAAGCATGGAGACTTAACACCCGGTAGAGGCTCAATAAATACCGTTTGTATTCACGTGCACAGTTTCGAGGGGTCAGAGACTTCGCTCCAGGGTAACAAAGAGCTACTCACAAGCACTTATTAAGGATGGCTCAGAGCACATTGGGGTTCTGTAGGAGAAATATACAACACTAAAGTATCCCTTGAAAAGATGTGCACTCTGGTTTGAGAAATCACTAGCACAGGACAAGCCTAAGAACAGCCACCCAAGGATATCAGGCACACCCTATCACAGATAAGACAGGCAGTCCGACGGCCATCACAAAGCCAGTTTCTGCTTTATACCTTGGCTCATCTATCGCTTGGCACTTGTTAACACTCCCTTTGTTTGCCGTTCCTGTTCACCCTCCCCACTTCTGAAGCCAAGCCTACTGCAGCATCTGAACAGGACGAGAATAAAGATTCCCAGAATTACAATCAGGGTTTGGTCAAGACAGAACCTTGCCTACCAAGTCAGTTCTCAACTGTGCTCATGTTCCCCGGGGCCAGGCGTCCAGAGCCAAACACATGGCTGTACTTGCCCCATTCAAAGCTCCAGGAAAATCTTGAACTGGGCCTTGGACATCTAATCAGAATTAAGGTATTCTTCGTCTGAGCAGAGGAGAACCCAGCAAGGGGTGCACTTGCTCCCATTGTACAACAAGACATGTTGGGGACAGGAGGACAAGGCAGCCACAAACTTCTGCTGGCTTTAGTATGAAGCCCTCTCCAGCATCACCAACCTTAGCTTCATCCAAATGTCTGCTTTGCTCTGTGCCAATGAGATTATGATGTACAGGACCGAACAGCATGGATAGGTGGCCTTGACCAAGGATTCTGACCATACACGAAGCTGTATAGTCTAGAACAGTGGCTGCTACCCACATGTGGTTGCTTAAATTTGACTCGATTCAAAATTCAAGTCAACTTTTAAAATTTTTAAATTACACACTTTGGGGGAAATGCACTCCCATAGCACACGAGTAGCACTCAGAGGATGCGTGTATCCCAGGGATTGAACTCAGGTCATCAGACTTGGAGGCAAGCACCTCTAACCAGTTCGCCCACCTCCAAAATGTAAACCTTGAGTACACCTGTAAGCCCAGAATTTAAGAGACATAAGGAGAAGAATTGTAAGTTCAAAGCCAGCTGGGCTGCATGAGACCCTGTCTTGAAAGAAAAAGATTTTTTTTTTTAATTTGCACGAGCCATTTTCAAGTACTTAGCAGCCACTTAGAACCAACAGCCACTATTGTGTGGTACAGATACAGGGCACTTCTAGCAGAAGTGGGAATAGGGAGTTCTGCTTCTAGCAAGCATGTGCACGTGGTCTTAGGAAACTCCTGTTTTCTCCAGATCAGCAGGAGGGATGTCAGATGCTCTGGCGGAAACTGAGGCAAGGCGGTACGTTTTCCCAGCGGTCTCTCACACAGAGACTTTGAAGTGACCTCGCAGGCTTCCATGTGGATGACCTTAGCACACATGCACACGCGCGCACACACACACACACACACACACACACCTGCACATGCACGAGGTATGTCCTTTAAGGGATCCATCCTTTTGCCTTCCACACAAGAGTTGTGGAATTAGACACCGTGACCAGCTAACAGCCAAAAAGGCTCACCCCCTGCCTTGTTCTAGTTAGTCTCACTTCCTGGATGCTTTGGGAGACTCTAAGCTCTCACCTGTCCTCACACAGGAGAAGAAAATTCGAGCCTCACGTCAGCACTGCGGACAGCGACAAGCTCCTGCAGGCGGCCCAGAAAGTTTCAGCACTGCTCTCACCAGCTTTGCAGGAGGACGGGCCCGAAACCATTAGGGGTGTGTGTGTGTGTGTGTGTGTGTGTGTGTGTGTGTTTCCTGCCCAGTCTTCACACTACAGCCTTGCTGTCTTGAAAACAAGAGTCAGTTCAGTTCAGAAACTTCAAAAGCTGTTCCCCACAAGGTCTCAAGCTAAAAGGGAAGTTTCATGTCCACATAGCTCTACCTGTACAATCCACTGTTCCCATTCATCATGACAGCCACAGAACTACTTCCTCCTACCCATGACTAAGACGCTGCCTTCTTTCCCTAAAAGAGCTACTGCCTGACCTCTGCCTCTCAAGAGACTCAAGCCAGCCACACCACTCTTCAAAACCTCCTCCCTTCCCTGACATCCCAAAGCATGCCTAGTTTATACGGTGAAGTAAGTATTAGCGTTTAAGGTTCCAGGTGAGCCTTATGTAGAAGAACTAGCTTTGCCAGCAGCTAGCTGTAGAGCCACACAGAAGTCACACTACAGTTCTAAGTCTCCGTTGTTTGACCAGCAGAATAATGATCTTGGTCTAAGGCATTTCTAACACTCATGAACCTAGCATGCTCTCAAAACAAGCTGTCCGTGAAATTGCCATGCACGCCATACTGGCTGCCAAGAAGACGTCAGAGGCCATGAGCAGTAAAAGCGAGGCAGGGGCCCAGGCTGGATGATCCAGAGAAGCCTGAGTAAATCCCCAACTCAGGTTTCCAAGGCTCCAGTTCCATTCAGTCTGTGATGACAATTGGAAAGAGATCTGGAGAGATCTGGTTTCTGTCCTTTCTTCTTTCAGTGCAGGAAAACTGCTTATACCCTCAGAAGCATTTTCCTAAAGAGCACGTCACCATGGAAAGATACCCTTACACGGTGGGTTCTTCAACAATGGCCTGGAAGCAATGTCTGGAACACAGACTTCCCTCAGCCAAGTGAACGGGCAGCTTGAGGCTCAGTACTGACTTCCCTGCTGACTGTGCAGAAGCAAGACAGACTGTGGGTAATATCCCAAAGCCTAACTTTTGGTGATGCCCCTATAAAGCTCATTTGTCTCATAAGCCAAGGCATTGCAAGAATGAGGGGGAAGCTAGCTTCAGACTTCGGCTCAATGGTCTAGTCCCTGTCAAAATGAGAGTTCTAATACCTCCTCCTACTTACAGCCTAGTCTCAGAGTAGCCACCCTTTCTATCTACATACAGTGAGATACAGGGTGATTGTTTTCCACTTGCACAAAGAGGAGCTACCAGGAATTTTTAATGGGATTTCCACTGCAAATGAAGATTAAACTAGAAGCAGAATCCAGCTGGAACGATTCCATCAACGTAAGCAGTACATGCGCACATGTGCACACACAAACATGTTTAAAACCTTATAGAACTTAAGTAACAAAAATGAGATGAGTTTAAAAATCACTGAACTCAGTACTGGAAATTTCCATTAATTTTTTTTTTAATTGCTGCTGGAGTCCATGGTAGGCACCAGTAGAAGATGGGGAATTCTCCTGACTGGGGAAAGTCCTCAGAATTGGTCTGCCATTCACTGTTATCTTAGAAAACCACAAGATCTGAGGACCATCCCAGCTGGCCTGATCTGCATCCAGCAAAGTTTGTTCAGCACACAAAGCCAGAACTTGGTCATTCCTGGAGGCTTGCCCCCAAGATAACCAACCGTGCTAAGTGCTCAGAGAAGCAAGGCAGGCAGACCCCACTATGACCAGGGAAGAGGAAGAATTAGGGGTACTTGCTTTTCTCCTAACAGCTCTGGTCAGTGAATTTTCAGGTCCTTATCCGGAGAACCATAGCAGGGACTTCCTCTCAGATGATGAAGACCAGAGCCACACACCATAAATGGTATAGTATACACTGTCCGAAATTAGCAAATGTCTTTTACATCTGAGCCCATGGGACTCAGACAGGGTCTTAAAAGCCTCAGTGTTGCTGGAGGAAGATGACATATCCCTGACCAAACAGCAAGTGTCTCAGAAAAGCCAGGCACTGCTGCTGAGAATGGTCACAATCTCACTGAAGGGCAGAACTAGGCAGGAAACTAAGATGCGGCGCTGGGTGGGGTAAATGGTAAGACAGTAGCCCTGTGCAGCCTTTCTCCAACTCCAGTCAGTGCCCAGGACTGACCCTAAGACCAATGGAGAAATCCTCCCTTCCAACTCCAGAGCTAATCTGGGCCTTTTATCTCGTTAACTTTGTTTATGGTGATCCTGTAAGAGGTTCTAAAGTCTTCCAAGCCCCTCTCTAATTAAATTCATTACAACAGATTGGGGCTTTCTTTCTGGATCTCAGAAAACTTAACAACACAATTAGCATTATAATGATGAGAGAGAGGGGCTGCCAGGGAGGAGGTGGGGTTGGGGGGCAGGGGGGGGGGGGAGGACAGGAGCAGGTGAAGGAAGAGAGACAGCCCATGAGGCAGCTGCTTCTCTGAGGAGGGAGCTGCAGGAGTGGGGGGGATGACCCCACAGTGCCCCGAGCACTCCAGTTCTTTTCTTTTGAGAGAGTCAAGACAGCAAGAAATTAATCAATGACAGAAATCCCAGAGACGAGGATTCACAGAAACAGAAACCTTCCAATTTGACAGAGAAAGAAACACAGCTATGTTCTGTCAGTAATTGGACCAGAGGCCCACATATGTCCCCTCCCTGCCAGTCTGTATGTGTCAGGAAGCCTTGGGGTGGGGGGATGGAGTAGGGGTGAGAGCAGGCAAGGTGAGGCAGAGAACCCTAAGCCGCCAAGTGTTTGCTTCTCCCTCTGGTGTGACCTCAAAGGCAAAGGAGCAGTTTCTATTGTACCATGTCACCTTCCCCTAAACCCCCTGATGCCCCTTCAGCCTGAGCTCCTCCTCCTTGAGAAACATGACAGTCTAACTTCTGAGCACAGCTCAGGGTTCTGTGCACAGTGTTGCTCACAAGGTGTTTTCTGTGCCTCCCATTCTATGTCTTTCAGGAAACAGAAGGTACCCAACATGCTCTCTGAGCCACTCTGGTGTCCCTCCCATTTCTTGATTGTTCTACCAGAGCTTGGAAACTCATTCTCCTATGTAAAAGAGAGGCTTTAGTGTCAAACACATAGATCTAAATCCTAGCTCTGCAAAGTCACTCATCCTATGATCTTCAACCAGCAACCACCTCTGGGGAGTCTGTGGTTATCTGTGAAATTGAATCCTGAACATACCTGGTTTTGCACATTTTTATGAGGATCAAGTGAGGGGGCACAGATAAAGCACACAGTAGGGCACCTAATACACAGTAAGCATTCAACAGTGAAGACTCCTCCACTCTGCTGCTACTGCTTCTTGGCTGGCCTCAGGAGAGTGGCTCCAGAGTTCTCAGACTGGCTGGACGATCTGACATATGCCCTGGATCAGCAACACTGTAAAAATGCCTACTTAAGCTCTTAGGGCAGCCATTGGCTTCCAGGCTCCCCTGATGTCCCAGAAACCAAGCCATAAGCACTCAACCTGTGCCCTGTGGCAAGGCCTGATCCTTCTCTGAGTCAGTGAGTCCTCTGGTGACTGCTCAAAGGTTTGCCATCAAACTCTTCTAGGCAAAGCAGGCAACGTGTCTAGCCAAAGAGTTTTGCTATCACGGTAGGTTCTCTGTCCACTGTCACCCCTCAGGCATGCACCTAGAAGAACAAGAACTCTTCGACCTTTGTTACAGCATTTCTTATGTGATTTTGGGGGATAATTCCACTTCCTTCCAATGCATCACACACTATCTTGCACAGGTCCTGACACAGCTCAAAGCTCAGGATACTGGATGTGTGGGAACAGGAAAGGCTACCCACACAGATGAAAGTGTGTCTCTGTTCTGGCTCTTTTACTAGTGCATCTGTGGAGGCTGGAGATAACCTGATCAACTGCATAACTTTTAAGGATTTCCCCTGTTCATCTTCAACTTCTCCTCCCATATGGACATATATGATGGCTCCTGCCTGAGCCTCCTTATACCTATAAGACCCTTCCCATGTGTCAGAGCTTACTGTGTTCCCTTGCCTTACTTCTGAACATGACTGTGTGTCATACTTGCTGTTCCTTCAACAGACGGGGAACCTTCCCTGGGGATACCCAGGCCTGTCCTCTGAGTGGCTCTGACATTCCAAGCCCTTACTAGACCACACTTTGCCTCTAGAATATATGTTCAAAGAAGATGGGATTAGGAAAGCTAAGTAGCCTCTACCTTTCCCCAGGGTTCCCTGTGGATGCGTCTCCATCAAACTCCATGGTTCAGCTGCACACAGAATAACCAAGCTCTCGCTGTGTAAGCTGGGGACCTGATGGCACCTTGAATCTCACCTCCACCCCCAGCCTTTCCTAGGCAGTCATCATCAAGATCAGCTCTGAGCTACTATTCCAGGTGGCTCTGGGCAAGAGGGACTGGTACCAGTAGGATTCGGGATCCTGTAGTTAGTTCAGCATCTTTGTCTGCCCAACGTCACTCAGGCTTCTCTTTATGATTTGTCTGATGACCTGTCTCCCTCTTCCATGATACCAGAGCTCTGAGAAGACCTGGCTCTGTCCTTGCCTTCCCTCTCTGAGCTCGGTGGCAACATACTGCAGGGCTTAATGAACATCTGAGGCAGGAGTGAACATGAACCCAGTCTTACTCAAGTTCCTCTCCTTCACTCTCCACGGCTTGCGTCCAATCAAACACAGTAGGACCAGGACCATTCTGCCTCTTCCTTCCTGACTCCCTAAGGATTTCTGTTTCTAAAGACAGAAGGAGATGCTCACACCCCACAACAATTGGATGGCTTCAGAGATCGCCATACTTCTGGCATCCAGACCACCCTGGGAGAGAATTGTGGCATGGGAAGTGAGGAACAAGTTGCGACAGATGATGGGAGAAATCCTGTCCCAGAGTCACTGCAAAACAGGACCCTCCTGAGATCTGCCCCACCTCAAACCCAAACCTCAGATCTCAGCCACCCCTCCGTGTGACGATGAAAGGACCAGCCAGCCGCTGTAAGCAGAGCCTGCTTCTGTCCACAGGGAACCACTCCTGCATGCAGTTCCACCTGAGCCAGCCAGTGAAGCACAATTGGCAGGTCCTGCCCCTGCTCCCTGGGGAGCTGGCTCTGCTGTTGGCGTGCCTGGATTTAACTCTCTGTAGCTTTTGTGATGCCAAACAAGGGGGCAAGGGCTGAGATTCATTGCACAAAGCTGGGAAATATGTAGGCTGTTATCAGAAGCCCCATTTAACCTGAGCCCCAATCAAGCACTTAAACGTCAGAGCCTTGATCCAATCAGCTCCCGACAACAGCTGCAGGTGATGCTTCTCTGATACCAGGAAAAGCTGGCAGATCGGAGGCCCCGACGCCAGGAGAAGCTTCCCGCCCTGCCCCCACGGGCAACGGGGAGGGGACCAAGAAGGGTGACAAAGCCGATGTAGCCAGTCTCCCAACACCATGTCCCCTGAACAGACACAGTCTGGAGGCCATACGGAATTACCACAGCCCACATTTCAGTCAGCTGTGTTCAGCCCCTCAGTATTCCAAAGCAAGAACCTCTGGGGAAACAACCGGGACCAGACTGCAGTTTGTATCTTACCTCCTCTAAAGCCTAGGGCTTTAGAGGAGTCTTTGAGGCAGGGGATTGGGAAGCCAGCCCCTATTTTACAAAGGCATATACAGTTTCTTGGGTTTTGTCTCTTTTCTTATAATATCATATCCTCTCTCTCTCTCTCTCTCTCTCTCTCTCTCTCTCTCTCTCTCACACACACACACACACACACACACACACACACACACACTCCTTCGGCCTAATCCAAAGAGTAAGGGTAGAAAATTGTCTCTCTCTGAAGAACCAGCTTAGTCAAGGCGAAAGGTGAGATGTACTGGACAGGAAGGTGATCCCTCCTCTCTCATTTGCCTCCTGCATGCAGCTCCACCAATCCAGCATCCTTGGTCACAGGGAGGACTGAGTTCTGCCTCCTTTCCTCTGGCTGCCCCCACAGCCTCTCCAGGGTCTTCCTTGCTCCACACCCTCTCCCTGGGCAGCTTCTACTTGGGCTTCAGTTCTATGGGATCTGAACCTGCTGGTCTCTGGCCCTATTCAAACCACACATCTCTTGCGCACCCTGGTCTCAAAGGCTATGGCCTGCCCTTGCCTTACTGAAGATTGGATCTGGGCCCAGCAAGGCTCACCTCAGTTCCAAGGTTAGAGGAGGCACATCAGGGCCCTCCTATCAGAGAAAGAGACAGGCAAGAAGAGGAATATTGTCACCCTCTCCTCTGGAGCTAGAGGAGGCATCTTTGTCCAGAACCACACACACACACACACACACACACACTCATACACAAAACACACATACATGCTCATACACAACATACACATTCATACACAACATACACATTCATACACAACACACATACACACAAGCATGCACAACTCAGCCAATAAGCCAAGGGAGGAATGAAAAGTAGACCCTGGCTCAGGGAGTAAGGGGGGCTGTTATGGGACCACAGTCTCCGTGATTCAGCAGTCTGACCACTCCCAGTCATGTCGTGGGTCACACTCAGGACCATTCCTGATGCCAGAATGCTGGCTTGAAAGCTGAGGAAGAGTCTTTGCTAAGATCCCAACTCTTAGGCCCTCCAGCAAGGTTTCTCTGCCAGGCTTTTGCAGCCCAGGACTCAGGACAAGTCTCAGGAGCTTGAGGGCCATTCCCTTGGACCTGCCTCTTCTCCCAGCCTCAAGCCCTTTCCGATCCCATCTAGGAAACAAACCTGAATAGTTCCAGGAGAGGAGAGGACCACACAGAGGCCTACAAACCCAAGTATCTCTCTTCCAAAGCCATGAACAGGCTCAAACATGCAGCAAAGGGCTTTAGAGAGGTTGAATTCACAACAGTGAACACCTGGCCCGCTGAGCCCTAGGCCTCTGTGGCAGAGTAGGACGATGCATGGGTGGGTAGACTGAGTCCAAGCCCAGTCAGCACCGGATCTACATCACCACGAAGGGCAGGCAGAGAAGGTGAATGGGTAGTAGGCCGGCTAGGAACCAAGGAGAGTAGGGGAGATGTTCCAGAGGGAGTGTGCAGGATGAGGAAACAAGGAAGCCACCTAGAAGGAGTTGGGACTGGGTGTGAAGATGGGGATGGGGAGGATAAACTGGAAGGGAGCAAACGGAGGCCAGCACTACACAGGGCCTCGGGAGGGAGGGCAAGCAGAGGGGCCACGGGTGAGGCAGGAAAACATAAGTGGAATGGGGAACTGAAAAGTGAGGTGTACAGAGAGAAAACACAGGGGCTGGCTGGTCTCCAATGGTGAGGCTGAGACAGCGAGGAAGGAGAGAGAGCGAGGGAGAGGGATGGAATATGGGATGTTGCCAGCCTAGTCTGAAAGGGTATTAGGGTGGAGAGGGCTGAGAGCTGGAGAGAGACACCGCCAGAATCTGGTGGGTTCCGGGCAGGTGGCAGTGTAGTGAGAAAAAGGCACAGGGATGTGGATGGAGGGGGATGGGACAGGTCGGGGGATGCAGATGAACTGAGGAGAGCGGAATCGAACGGGGTGCCGCTGGTTGGGCTTCCGAGACCGGGTTCTGCTACCCTACCGGGTACCCGCGCTCACCTTACCTCGAGGAGCTCCGGCTCCAGCCCCGGGCGCAGTCCCAGTTGTCCGCTCCCGGCGCCGCCACTTCCCTCGCGTCCCCTGCAGCACCTCTCGCTGCCAGCCGCCGCATTAGGGCAGAGACTAGCCCGTGCGCGCCCCCGGGCGGCCAGCGCGTCCCCGGCGGCCTGCGTGCGCGCCCCCGAACCCCTCCCTGCGTACGAGAAGCTGGGACCAGGACCCAGCAGGTCTGATGGATGCTCAGGTGCCACAGTCCGCCCCACGCGCTAAGGATCAAGTTGCAGAACCAGAGTCTGGGAACCCTGTTTTCTCCCTTGATCTTGGATGCTCCTTCAGAAGAGTGGCACTCCGTGTCGTAGGACCTGGAGCCAGAACTGTTGCGGTCTGTCCTGCAAATAACCCCTTTATGAGTTCAGCATAGCTCGGCAATGCTTACGGTCGACCCTCCAAAACCTTCCACTGAGTTGTTCACCCGAAACTGACAAGGGGAAAAAACAAACAAACAAACTTGAGGGCATTACAGGTGGGTCTTGTTTTAAAACTGTAAGAATTGTTCTGCCCGGGGGAGACTCGGGGCACTTGAGTTAGAGTGGAAAACCTTGAACTTGGAGACCACACATCCAAATGTTAGCCCTGCCTCGGTGACTGAGCAGGTCTGAGCATGAAAAGTGGGCTGCGTCTTAGCTGAGATCCTGCCCCCTTGGTAGACCTCAGCTAATGTGCACAGGCGGAGACCTGTACCCAGCTCCCACCTTGAATGAGCCCTTAGAAGCTTCTAATTCATCTCTCTGCCCAAAACTACAGCCCCGTAGGCACCACCACTCTGAGACTCCTTCTGTGATCACACCCAGCTCTACTTAGACCTGAACCCACCTGCCAGTCTCAGCATCCCCCGCACCCCACCTCTGCCTGTGACCTAGGAAAAGAGACGCTGCAGATCACCCCCCTGCCCCACACACAGCCTGTGCTCAGTAAAGGCTCATCCACTCACTGACAAAATGGCCTCTCTTCAGCTAGGGGCTTCCAACCCAACAGCTGAAGATGGGAGGCAAAGACTACACCAAGAGGCAGAGAGGGAGGCCAGTTTTGAAAGCCTTGAAGCAAGATTGTCAGAATCCTGGGCAATTTTTTCAAGGTCCCTACGTATACAAAGCATCAAGTCACTTAAAACCAATACTTCAGCATCACCCTGGTATTAGTCCTGAGAGTGAGACTTCACCCTACCAGAACCAGATGGCACTAAGGAGCCAGTCAACCCAACCAGAGGGATAGGGTCCCTGGACCCTGGTAAGTCCAAACACCTGACAGACTCTTAGAAGACTTGGGGAAGGCACTTGAAAGCACTCAGGTCTGTGTGCAGGGCAGGGTTCCCTCACCCCCCTTTACTAAAAGCATCCAGTGGTGGCCTGGTCCCTGGAATAAAGAATTCTTCCATCCTAAGAGGCCAGCTCCCTGCATCCTGTTGTGTGGATCCCTAGAGCAGCAAGAGGCAGCTATTTTCTGGTGATGCGTGGTGACTATTGTGTCCACTCTAGAGGCACCTGCTGAGCTCCAAATGTCATCCTCACTGTATCAGACCTGAAAAAGTAAACAATTGCTTACATTTTTATTGTTTTTGTAAAGATTCATTGATTTTATTTTACGTGTACGGGTGTTTTAACTGCCTGTGCTGTGCACCAGGTGAATGCAGTACCCATGGAAACCAAAACAATGTCTCTCTCTTGTCTACAAGCAATCCTCTTTCAGAGACTTCCAAGGAGGAATAGGGACACAGGTGGATTTGTCCGTTATTGATGGCGAATTAACTTGGGACAGCCTTTGGGAGAGCAATTTGGCAGGATCACTGAGACTCTAAATGTCCCTGCCACCAGTTCCATTCTTAAGAAAGTGATTGAAGAGATGGCTCAGAACTTAAAAGAACTTCCTGCACTTGCAGAGGACCAGAGTTCAGTTCCCAGCACCTCTGTTGGGAGTGTCACAATCAACCCCAAGGCATCTGACACCTCTGGCATCTGTGGGTACTTGTGAGTGCACACACACACATTGCACTCACATACACACAAACACACACAAAAATACACATATACACACAACACACTCAAACACACACATATATACTCATACACACACATGCACACAGTCATACCACACAGAAACACACACACATACAAACATGCATATGCGCACACACACACATATACATACTCACATACACATACTCATACCACACACATGCTCACACCACACACACACACACACATACATACACTCACACACATACATACACATAATTTAAAACAATATAAATAAATGTTTAGAAAGAGAATCCGGCCTGCAGAAACATGGGCACGAGCTATGGAGGGTGTGTAGATGCTGACACACTGAGCATGGCCACACTCAGTGTGTCAGCATCTACAGTGGTGTTTAACACTGATAACACATGCAGAGGGAGGGGATCCCACAACACTGATCTTGTCAAAAGAACACCCAGTTATAGCATGCAGCATGTTTTCTCTTGCTAGTGGAAAATAAAAGCAAACTGGGACAAGGACAGGGACGAGAGGAGGTGACAATGGCCTGGTCCAGATTAGGAGACTAGGTCAGGGTTATAAGGGACCTGAAGGGACCCAACCTTTGCTGAAGCCTTTCATATACCAAGTCTTTTATCACTTACAGTGCGATGAATTGTTTTACCCACTCAGTCATGAGGGAAGAGGCCTAAATGGCTCAAGGGATTTGCAGCAGGGGAAGTTGAGGCAGGGGATTGACCTGAAGGCCCTTGCCTTGTTCACTCTTGGTTTCTGAATACTGCCCTTTGGGCCACCAGAGTGCCCTGCCTGCCTTATAGGCCACTGGCATCTCCCGGGTTCCTTGGGCTGTACCTCCTGTGTGTGCTAGCAACTGAAATCTGGTAGGCAGGAGTCCAGCTCTGCCTTCAGAGGGCCAGCAGCATCACCACACTCCCTGCCCCCACAACAAAACAAAGTGAGAGTCTCACAAGAACTCTGACGTCACAGCTGCTGAGGCCCTCCTCAGTGTCCTGGGACAAGTCAGAGCTGTCCCAACCTCCACTGAGATAGGATGGCTGGATGTTGCTGTTGGGGCTCTCTGGATGCGGCAGTGTGTGCCTCTCCTCTGTGTCCTTTTACTGGGATAGACCACAGCCACCTACCCTCTGGCTCTTGTGAGCACTGTAAGTCCTATACAAACTGCCAACCTGAGTGTGGTCTATGGACCGCACCCTTACATATTTGTGACAGGCACACAGAGCTGGCACAGCAGCTGCTGAAGGTGTGGAAAGCCAGTCAAATAGTGGCATGTTTAGAGGGAGCACAGAAGTGCAGGTCTGAGAAGGGCCCATGAAAGCAGGGGTGAGGAGTGGGGGGATGAGGTGGGAGGGTATCACAAGGCAATGGTGGAACTCCTCCCCCTCCCCTGGCTTGGAATCTCCAAGCCTCTGCTCTCTCTCCCTCAGAATCTCCTACCTTGAGGCAGGAGGAAAAGTCACAACTCAGCTTATATGTGGAACGCAGGGAAGATGGGTGAAAAGCCACGACCGGGCTCTGAGATTTCTCCCAGTTAGCCAGGCAACCACAGACCTGTCCCCAGCCTCCCTCACACCTGCGGCAGCAGCATGGCAGCAGGGCCTAACAGGCCCTCGGCACCTCTCCCACTGAGACATTGTAGAGGTGCTTTGATTCCACTGCCCTCATCCAAGGAGGTCAGAGGTCAGAGGCACGTTTCTGCCTGCTTTCCTATTTTCTGTTTGGGAAATCAAAAACATAAACAGAACAGAACAAGAGATGCTTTGGGCTACCCAGCCCACCCCTGCTAAGGGCAAGCAGGTTGCAGAGCTCATGAGTCACTTATCAAGCATACGCCTCAGCCTTCCAGAGGCAGAGTCCTCTCGGAGCATGTGGAGTAGGTGAAATAGCATTCCTGCTGGGGCCTGGCAGGGAAGGGAGGCGGTGACATGACGTGGGAGGAAAGGGAAAGAAAGGGGAGGGGAATGGAGGGGAGGAAGAGAAGGCAGTGAACTGGAGAGGGAGACTCCGGACAGCCTTCCCTGCCCTGACTCTGGCCTGTGCCCCTGTTCTTACGGCAACACCTTGTGAGGAACGGCCCTGCACCTCTGAGAGGGCGTAGCTGCACTGTGAGAGACTGCCTTCACAACTGTCCTGCATAGGGCATGGACGTGCGCACCTCAATCGGCAGTAGCCTCCAGTGGAGCAGCCAGCCAGAGAAGCCTGGCCGTGCCCTCTCTGAGTACAGAAAGCATGGCTTCCTGAAGGCTCTGGAGCATGGATATCTTGACAGGTTGTCTCACGTATCTGACTCTGGACAGAGGCTGAGCAAGGTCTCTCCTTAGCTGAGAATCCCAGCATCAACTTATAACCAAGGGGCTTTTCCTTTGCCAGGCTTGTGGCTCACCTGTGAACCTCGCACTGAGTCTAGGACGCTAAAGGAGGAAGATGGTATGTTTGAGGTCAGCCTGGGTTCCAGAGCAGGGCTCTGGCTCAAAGGACAGAGAGAGGTTATCCTGCTGAAGCTGCCTGGCATTCGGCCACGCTGGCGGACTTCACACTGCCAACCACAGAGATAGCTATTGCGTCAAAAAGCAAGTGGTTAGAGAACAGCAGAGCTTCTGGAATCTCTTGCCCACTTTATCTTTATGGCGCCGTCCTATTTTCAGACACAGCCCAAGCATCTCTTAGAGGAAAGTCTCTTACCCCGCCAGCCCCATCCTCTTCTGTGCTGCAGCAAAAGGGAATACAGCACCCTCTTCCTGGCATTTAGCGTGTCTCAATTGTGAGTTTCCAGGAGAGGGGGACTGTGCCCCTGTCTGTATCCACAGGGCTGAGCTCAGCACACCAGCCAAAGTGAAGCCTCCATTGGCACTGCTGGGTTATGAGTGGAGCCGTGAATGAGATCAAAGCTGCTACCATCATGGTGACCACAGCTTAAATGGACACTAAATAAACAAACAAACAAACCAATAAACCAAAACAGCCCCTCAAAAATCCAGTTCTACAGCCACAATCACCATGCTGTAAGTGTACAGAAGCCATGTGTGACTATTGGTTATTATATTGGACGTCCCAGGCTTAAGAACACCACAAAAAGCACAGGACTACTTTATGACAAAAGCATCCCTGGGAGTTTACAATGGGGAGTTTGAAACAGCTGTTCACGGAGGGTCTGATGACAGATTGTGTGCCTGGTGACGGGATAGTTCTTGGTCAAAGACTATACCACCTGTAGTCTAAAACAGATATCTAAAGCCACACCATTTAAGTATGTCCCCCAATGAATGAATTATAAATGAAGTGAAAGGCTTTTCTTAAAGATATGTCTGTGCATGTGTGTGTGCGCGCGCATAAGTGACAGTGCCCTCAGAATTCAGAAGACAGTGTTAGATGCCCAGGAGCTGGAGGTAGAGGCAGCTATGAGCCATCGAGGTAGGTGCTGGGAACTGAACTTGGGCCCCCTGCAAGAGCAGTAATCGCTCGTAACCTCTGAGCCATCTTTCCGGTTGATGACTGGGCATCTAACCTCTGAGCCATCTTTCCGGTTGAAGACTGGGCATCATGAAGTAGATAAAGAAGCAAACCAGAGGAGGGAAATGGAAGGAGATTTGACTATTCTCATCATCGTGAGATGTGCATTGCTTTGCTGGGATTAGTTCCTCAAGAAATAGACATTGTAGACAAAAGTGGCCTGCTTGGGACAGAAACACAGGCAAATAAAGTGTCTGCATTCACAGCGCGGCATTCAGGGACACGTGGGCACAGCAACTGATGATATTCCAGGAAGTGAACTTTATGAGGCCCTTGCCTGTGGCTTTCCAGGAACCACAGAAATGTGGTGCGTGACCATCCCAGCACTTCAGCCTCCTCGGGTGTCATGCCAACACTACCAGGATGAAGACTTTGTCAGATGGAAACTTGGTTTCAGTAGTCCTTTGGCTCAGGATCCCATTTCCTCTTCTGTAGCTGTGATCCCCCCTCAGTGGTCAATGTCCCTCCTGCCCTGTACCAGGTAACACATACTAGAGGGGAAGGAGAGAACTCTTTCTTTCACTTTGTGGTGCTAGCCTGCAGGCCAGACAGCTCTAGCCCCAGTAAGCTCTGCTATTTCCCTGTCCACTCCCCTACCATTCCTGCTGGTTGCCGGGATTGGAAGAGCAAGACCAAGGGCCAGGTCATTTACATTGTTACTGCTGAAGTAGCAGTACAGAACCCCTGGGGGTAGCAGGAAAAGGCACCTGTTTGAAATACTGAATTTCAGGCATGTAAACTGAGCACCTGAGCTCTGTGGCCTGAGCAGGTGGGTGGCCTCTCCTTCCCCCACCAACCCCCAGATCAGCTCTGTCCTGCAGGTGGGATGCTGTGTGCTTCTAGAATGTGTCGATTTTTCACAACTGCAACCTGTTTGCTCAGGCTTCTCTTTCAGGGACCTCCAAGATGTAATTAGCAGCAAAGAAATCTCTGTTAAGTAACATGGCTTTGTAAATAACACTCTTCCTTGGTCCCAGAAGTCTAGAGCTGAGAAAAGTTATTGGCCTGCTAAGCAACCCAGGCTCAGACTGAGGTCTTACCTGTCACCTTTATTGGAGCTCAGACCAAGCCAAGCTGGGCCCCATCCTTTGAACCAAGAGAGCATTTTTAATGAATTGGTGAACAGCCACCAGCTAAGGAGAATACGCAATGCTCCGGAGCCGTTTTTCATGGGAGTGTCAAGTACCATGGGAGTGTCAAGTACCATGAGCAGGTGGGAGCTGCTTGCAGAAGGTGAGGGTTCTAAGGAGAGGAAGGAGGCCCAGATAGTGTTTCCTCTGGGCCTGACAAAGACCAGATTTAAAACTCCAAGAACTTCTCACCCACCCCCCTGGTGTGTGTGTGTGCACGCGCGCGCGTGCAGGTGTGCATGTATATGTGTGTATGTGTGTGCATGCTTGTTTTGTGTGTGTGTGTGTGTGTGTGTGTGTGTGTGTGTACATATACTTGTTATAAGAAGCAGTCCATAGTGAATATTTAATATCTGGCTCTCAGGATGCAAAGAAGCCCTGTTTTCTGTGTTGTCTTCCCATTTCTGTGTTGTAACCTTTCCCATGGAGGTCAAAGTCCTACCATAATGTCACTCTATGTCGAGTGGGGAGATCTGTGTCACACTGATGGTTTGCAGCTCAACCAGTCAGGTTCCAGAAACAGAAGTAACCTTGAGGTCATAGCCAGAGGCAAAATGTAAAGTAACTAGAAAGTGGTGAGCTAAATTGTTTTGAAGTGTTGGGGATCTAACTTACAGCTTCCTGCGTGCTAGGCAAATGCCCTGCCCCTGAGCCCCACACCAGTATTGCTACTTTTTAATCTGTACTTGCTCAATTGTGAGGTTCTGCGTTTTACTTCCTAGTAAGGGCTCTGTTTCTTGAAGCCTCTCAAAGCGCCTGGTGTTCAGTGGCTGGCTTTGTAAGTTTGTTTGGGCTAGCTCCCATACATGCTTGCCCTGCAGCCCCTCATTCCTACATGTGTCCCTGTGACTCTCGTTTCCAGTTTAGAATGTCTGTGCCATGGCTTCCAGAATGCATTCAATGAGGGAGGAACTCGCTTTGGGAAAATGAGGAACAGAAGCATCAAATATGGTTGGCGACTCACACCTACCCACATCATGGCTGCCGTTGTCACCTCCCAGATGCCGTCCTTTCTAGAACAGGCCCTGGATGGCAGCATCAGCATCTCCTCCAGATGCTGCTAACCCAGATGTCCCTGACAGCTCAGGGTCCCCAGATGCCGGCCCAGGCCCTTCATTCACCACTGTCCTGTGCTGTGCGCTGACTCAGTGACTGTGTCTGGATGGCAGTCTCCTCTCTCACCCACCTCCCACGCTCCCCTTCCTAGGACATGGTTCTCTGCTTCTCCAAGCCCCAAGGTTGACTTGCCTGTGTCTAGCAGCGACAGAAATAGGCAGTGAAAGCCTGGGGCCAAGCGAGCTTGGAGCAGGGCTTTGCTGCTAGCAAAGGTTTGGATGATGGGAGAGGATAAAGCTGACTCTGGTTGGGATTGTGTGGGGGCCTAGGCCTTCCTACTTCGTGCTTTCCAATGTGCTTCTCTCAGTCTGTGGGTCATCATATTCACTGGGGTCAGGCGTGAGATGGAAGGAGATTTACAATCTGATTAGTGAGTAATTACATATTTGTGTACTAAAAATAAAAACAACTAGCCTGGCATGGGTAGTTCATGGCTTTAATCCCAGCACTTGGGAGGCAGAGGCAGGCAGATTTCTGAGTTCGAGGCCAGCCTGGTCTACAGAGTGAATTCCAGGACAGCCAGAGCTACACAGAGAAACCCTGTCTCAGGGAAACAACAACAACCAGCTAATAGGGTAGGGCTTCCTGTGTGCCTGCCTCTGGTTCTAGAACTGACTGCACGGGAAACACATGAAGTCACTATGAAAGCACAGGAACAGAAGACGAAACAAAAGCTTTGCCTGAGCTCTCCCGGGTGGCAAGCTGAGAAGCAGGACTGAAACCTCTTTGGGTGGGTGCTAGTGTCTTGTCTTCAACCACAAACAGTATGCCCTCAAGCACATGCAGACTGCGTGCGTGATAGAGAACAGTTTGTGCTTTGAGGATTTGTGGCTGTGGTGGGGAAGTGACCCCGGGATAGTTGGTAAATGGCTTTTCTGTTCCTCCACATAGGAGCAAATGGAAGGAGTGAGGGTATCTTAAATGGAAGAGATGAAGTCTATTGTGCATCGTGGGGAACCCAACAGCACATTCTGAAGTCCCTTTTCCTGGGAAATGTGGGAAGGATCTGCCTTTCCACACCTGGACATAGGCAAACCCTCTAACATGGCACATGTCATTCAGGGGTCACCCGAGGAAAAGGCAAGGAGATGGGAGTGGCCCTAGAGGAGGCTCACAGTGAAAGTTTAAGCAATGGCCCTGGTGAACTTTCTTTGATGAGAAGAGAGAGGGTCTGAGGCTAGAACCTGCAGGAGGGAACGTACATCTCTCTGCGATCTGGCCAATGGAACCAGGGCAGGGAACTCACTGTCTCCTGCCCTACATCCTGCCTTTGAAAGTTTGCGGAGGTTATTTTAGTTTGCCAGCAATAAAAGGAAATCTCTTCTAAGGAAAGTGGAACTGTAAGAATGGCCCAAGCTCCTCTCACCCAAAGCTATTCAGGACAGACAGCGCTGTGCTCTTTCTAGGGGTTCTTGCCTGCAGTTGGCAGACCACTCCCTGAGGTTGTGAGGCACTTGATCAGCCCTTCAGAAGCTATGGAGTTGGAGCGAGTGGTTTGCTGCTCCCATTTTATAGGGCAGGAACTGATACCTGTGCCTGAGATAGGGCTTGCCAGAGCTTCACAGTTCCTGAGCTATGCCTCTGTGGTGTGGGTCTAGAGCAATTGTGAGGTTTCATGAAATCATTGCTGAGTGTTTAGAATCATAAATAATGGTTTTGTGGCTGGAGATGGTCACAGGTTATCACAACTTGATTTCTGTTTCTGTGACAAAAGAAAAAAGAAAGAGAGAGAGAGAGAGAGACAGAGACAGAGACAGAGACAGAGACAGAGACAGAGACAGAGACAGAGAGAGAAGCAAAGCAGGGGAGAAAGGAAGGGCTTATTCCAGTCTATAGTTCCAGGTTCCAGTCCAACATAGCAGGGATGTCAATGCAGCAGGAACTTAAAATACCTACACATTTCGGATCCACAGTCAATGGCAGAAAGAAATAAATGCATGCATGCTTGCTTGCTTGCTTGATTTCTCCATCTTATGCAGTTCAGGAACCCCTGCCTAGGGAATGTCATGCCCACACTGGAATGGGTCTCCCCACATCAATTACCTTTACTAAGGGTAATGTCCCCATAGGCCAACTCAATGTAGACAATCTCTCGCTGAGACTCCTCTCTAGGCTATGTCAAGTTGATGATTAAAACTGCCCATCACACAGATGGAATTGGGGTACTCCGGTTGGAATGACATGCTCCATCAGCTGTGCTGTCCCCAAGAATGGGGACAAGCAGAGACTGGAAGCCCCAGCACACTAATATGCATTGGATGATTATAAATGTACTTACACTGGTAGCATCAAGCCTGGGAGAAACAGATGTGCACTCCAGCTGTCCTCTCTCGGCGAGGACAATGGAGCTGTGCCATGACATACAGCCACACACTGCCAGCCAGAGAGGCTCCCCTGAGCCTTGATATCAGGGTTTCCTACTAGGGGCAAAATGTGTAGGCATGGCTGACTGCCCAAAACACTGACCTTAGACTCCAGTCCCTCCAAAATGCAATTTGAAAACATCTGATCCAAGGACCCATTGTGTATCACCTTGCTAGAATGTCAGAATGTACGGTGTGGTCCAAAACCTTGAGGTGAATAAGGACATCCTTATCAACCTGACTGTTGCAAAGGTTTGGAGGTCATCTCCTGGGAGTTGGCAAGACCTAATCCTGTCTCTAGGGAAGTTAATCCTAAACTTCACAAGGGCCAGCTCAGTCACCAGGATCTTCTAGACTGAAGAAATTCAGAGTTTCTCATCCTTGTGGCCTTTTGTTTCCTAGGTCTAAGCTCTGCTATTGAGAGATCTATTCTAAAATCCAGTCCATGTCTAGTCTCCAGGGCCTGTAGACCTCAGGAAGGATGGAGGCTGCCCTAGGTGCATACATAGCATGTCTCTCTATGGACCCTTGTTATGGAACAGGTGGCCCCGTTTCTGAGTGTTGGACCCTGCCTTAGTCCCAGGCAGGAACTGGTTTCTCTGCCTTGCCCACAGGCTAGCTCTTCCCTGGGCATCTCTGGCATTAATGCTCTACTTGCTGCTGCTGTCTCTGGGACTGTGGGGTTTGAGCCTTGCTGACTGTCTCTTGGTTTGGACTCTGCAGACCCCCTGGACTTTCCATTCCTACATTGCCCTTAGCTGCTGTGAGTGTTGCTCCTTCAGTCTACCCAGCACCTGCAGAGAAGCTCTGTTATCCCTTTTGGTCATCGCTGTCAAAGTCAGCCATGCCATATCCTAGGCTATTTCATGGTGCTGTGGAGAGTCCACCAGCCAGGTTTTGTCCAGTGCTCTGCAACAGCAAAAGTTCAAAGGTCTACAATTCCAGTGACCCACAAAGAAATGCTGTAGACAGAGTATTGTATCTCAGTGACCAACCAGGTGCTTTTTAAGGGCTCTACTCATAACCAAGTTGTGAGCCTCAAGCTTGTGAATTTCTTCCTGGGGTTAGAGGAGCTTAAGGAAATGTGGGTGCCAATCCTTAAGAGCAACCTTTGGGTCAGATATACCTGCAGTGAAATGTGTGCATCTTCCCAGGGAGGCTGAGATCCTTTCTCATTCACTCCTCAGTCCATCTCAGCTCAGCCTTCACCACTTACAGATTACACAAAGTATTCAGTTTCTGAGTACATGGAATATTTCATTGTATTTTTTATTTGCATCTCACCGTGAGTCTCGTTCACTTATTTACTTCCAAAGCTCTCCCTAATCCCTGGCATATGCTAGACCTTAGCACATGATGCCTTAGTGCCTGACCTGCCCTTTGGGTCCTGCAATCCTCTCCCCATGGGTCATCCGTGTCATAGTTAGTGTGGTGGTTTGAAGGAGACTGGCCCCATGAGCTCATATATTTGAATGTTTGGTCATTAGGGAGTGGCACTACTTGAGAGGGATTAGGAGGTGTGACCTTGGTGTAGGTGTGGCCTTGTTGGAAGAAGTCTGTCACTGTGGGGTAGGCTTTGGAGTTTCAAAAGCCCAGTCTTTCTTGTCTTTCTGCCTGAGAGCCAGATGTAGAACTCTCAGCTCCTCCAGCACCACGTCTGCCCGTGTGCCGCCATGTTTCCTGCCATTATTATAATGGACTAAACCTCTAGAATGTAAACTAGCTCTAATTACATGCCTTTTAAAAATTTTAAGTAAGAGCTGCTGCAGTCATGGTGTCTCTTCACAACAATAGAACACTGCTTAGGCCAGTTGGCCATCATGAACAACTTTCCCCTCAAATATCCAGAAGGGCTCAAGCACTTTCTTCCACCCCTAATCCATTTTTCTTCTCTGAGGAGCACACAGGAACCCAAAGCAGGTGGCTGACACAGAAGTCACTGTGGAGACACATGGGTGCACAGCACAGCATGTGGGGAAGAGAACTGAGTGGGCCCAAGATAGAGACATGGCATCAGCTTCTCAGCTCTGGGAGTGTGGCTCTCATTACATCCTGACCGCCCACCTCCTCAGCCTCAGAAAAGGGGAGCTTGCCAACCTGCTGGCCATCAAATCACTGGGATCTTTAAAAAATACAGATTCTGAGGTCGAAAGGCTGACACCATCCAGAAATTCTGCACCTTTTAAACGTCCCCACTCTAGCAATACACCATGGAAAGGAGCGGGGGAGGCAGAGCCAGCAAGAAGAAACATTTCTGCACAGCTCTGCACAGTATAGGCCTGGTGCTAACTCCAGTGAAATAAGCTGCACACAGAATGATCTAGAACAGCGGTTCTCAATCTGTGGGTCTCCACCCCCTTCGGGGGTCTCATACCAGATATCCTGTCTGTCGGAGATTTACATTACAATTCATAGCAGTAAAAAAATTACAGTTATGAAGTAGCAATGAGATAATTTTATGGTTGGGGGGGGTCACCATAAAATGAAGAGCTAGATCAAAGTGTTGCAGCATTAGGAAGTTCTAGACTAAAACAACTGCTCAGAAATTAGAGAGCTCACCAGGAAACTAACACGAGAATGTAGCTCAGTGGTGGAGTGTGTGTTGTGCATGGCGGGCCTTGGGTTTGATCCCTAGTACATCTAAAAGCTATGTTAGATGAATGCACTTAACCCAAAGGACACTATAAAGAAGGAAAAGGCCTGGGAGGGGGCGGGGGAAGGGATAGACATGAGATACACAAAGGGCAGAATGTAATATGGCAGGTGGAAATCCAATTAGCTCAATAAAACATTAAATGTAAGTAGATTAAATGCTCCAAAGACAAAGATTGTTGGGTTGGACAGCAACAGTTGAAGACTTCAATACCCAGTACAAGAGAAAGAGAGGAGAGAGCGAGAGAGTGAGAGAGCGAGCGAGCGAGCGAGAGAGAGAGAGAGAGAGAGAGAGAGAATCAGAGAAAATGATGCAGACACAAGCAGCTTCAACCACACACCGTGTGGGCCTGAGAGACGTATGAAACAGTCTCTTTCACCAGAACACGTGTTCTTCTCAAACAATCATGAAGCATTTCCCAGGACCACCCTATGCTAAGCCAGGAAACAAGCCTCGACTGCACTCATGGGCATTTATGTGGGAAAGTGTAAACTTATGCTTAGACAAGACCCTGCCCACAAGCGTCCTAGCAGCTATGGTGGTTTGTATGAAAATGGCCCCCATAGACTCATAGGGAGTGGCATTGTTGGGGGTGTGGCCTTGCTGGAGTGGGTGTGAAGTGCATTTCAGGCCCAGTTTCTCATTCTCTCCCTGCTGCCCGTGGAACCAGATGTAGAACTCTCAGCCCCGTCTCCAGCACCATGTTTGCCTGGACAGCACCATGCTTCCTGCCGTGTTGATAATGGACTAAACCTCTGAGCAGCAATCCAGCCCCAATTAAGTGTTTTCCTTTATAAGAGTTGCCATGGTCATGGTGTCTCTTCACAGCAATACAACCCTGAGACTGCAGCTTTGTAATAGCCAGAAGCTTAACACAAGACATCCTTTCATAGGACAATGTTTATGCAGACCACATTTTATAAATACTATTTTGAAACACCTGACAGCGCTC